>NC_133652.1:6846061-6948134 GCF_009905375.1 Apium graveolens
TGATGAATTCACGGAGGCAATAAAGAGTATGCACCCAGACAAGGCCAGCGGCCCAGATGGTTTGAACCCGGCCTTCTTTCAGCATTTTTGGAAGTTAATTGGCAGAGAAGTGTTTCAGAGCTGTAGAGAATGGCTTGTAGACTGCAATTTTCCAGCTACAGTGAATGATACTACGCTGGTGTTAATTCCAAAAAAAGATCATGTTGAAGAGATAAAAGACCTCAGGCCCATCGCTTTGTGTAATGTTCTCTACAAAGTTATGGCTAAAGTGTTATCCAATAGGCTGAAAAGAATATTACCAGATATCATTTCAGAGGAGCAATCTGCCTTTGTGCCAGAAAGAAATATTACTGACAACGTCCTAGTAGCCTTCGAGTTGCTGCATTTTATGAAACGCAAGAATGGAGGTCAAGAAGGGGAGGTAGCTCTAAAACTTGATATTTCTAAGGCTTACGACAGAGTGAGGTGGGATTTTTTGCGAAGCAGGATGCGTTTGATGGGGTTCTCTGAAAGATGGATTAAATGGATAATGCTGTGTGTGACGACAGTTTCATATTCAATATCGTTTCAAGGTTCTATGGTTGGTCCAATCATGCCAGGAAGGGGGCTTCGTCAAGGCGACCCGATATCACCCTACCTATTTTTATTGTGTGTAGAAGGGCTTTCCCTAGCTTTGAAATCAGCTGCAACTAGAGGCATTATTTCAGGGTGTTGCATCAGCAATTCAGCCCCTTCAGTGACTCATTTGTTGTTTGCGGATGACAGCTTTTTATTTTTTAAAGCAACATCTTCAGAATCGCAGGCAATTAAAGAGGTGTTGAATTCTTATGAGGCAGCTTCTGGACAGGCAGTTAACTTTCAAAAATCTGCAGTATTCTTTAGCGCCAACGTGCGGAGAGATAAACAAGAAGAAATAAAGCAGGTTCTGGGAGTGTTCAATGATATTGGAGAAAGTAAGTACTTAGGATTGCCTTCATTGATTGGTAGATCCAAGAAAATGGTTTTTAAGTATCTAAAGGATAGAGTTTTTTAGAGAATTCAAAGTTGGAGTTCCAAACTTCTATCTCGTGCAGGAAAAGCGGTTATGATACGTAACGTTGCCCAGATGATTCCAGCCTATACCATGTCCTGTTTCCTTATTCCTAAGGGTTTGTGCCAAGAAATTGAAAGACTTATGAACGCTTACTGGTGGAAATCTAGTTCGCCTACGAGTAAACCGATCTGTTGGCTAGCTTGGAACAAGATGAGTATGTCGAAGTCTAAGGGGGGTCTAGGATTCAGAGATTTGCATGGGTTCAACTTGGCACTTTTGGGTAAACAATGCTGGAACTTAATGTCCAAACCAAATGCTCTTGTATCAAGAGTGCTGAAAGCTAAATACTATCCAGACTGCCACTTACTTCAAGCAAGAAGATCAGGTGGATCAAGCTATACATGGTCAGGAATTTGGGAAGCTAAGGAAGAACTCAAAACAGGGCTCAGGTGGGTTCTTGGAGACGGCCAAACAATAAATGTTAGATCTGATAGATGGTTAAGGAACAAAGACGACTTCTGTGTTGATCAAAGCAGCACAACTGCAGATATGAGCACAAAGGTGTGTGAGTTTTTCAGAGCAGATTTGAAGAGTTGGGACGTAACGAAAGTAAAAGCATGTTTTAACCAAGCTGATGCAGATGCCATATTGAGTACGCGTATTCCTCGAACTGGTACAAAAGACAGGGTTGCCTGGTGTCATTCAAGTGATGGAAAGTACACGGTGAAAACGGGTTATCAATGGTGGCATAAAAATCATGTTGGTGAGCTAGGTTTACAGCAGTCCAAAGGTTGGAGCAACATCTGGAGATTGAATGTCCCTCACAAAATCAAAATATTCCTGTGGAGATTTTGCCGAAACAACGTCCCAGTTAGAAATCTTCTTAGACACAGAGGAGCTCGGGTGCCGATTGGGTGCAATATGTGTGTGGAAGATATAGAGCATTTGGCACACTTGTTCTTCGACTGCCATTTTGCTCGAGCATGCTGGCAAATAGCGGGATTGGAATATGAAATGGGAGATGTGGAAAATGTGCCAGAATGGTTGCTAAACAAGCTGAGAAATGATACGGCGGAGAATCTGGGGAGAATAGCTGCAGTTCTTTGGGGAGTATGGTTTGCAAGAAATAAACGAATTTTCGAGAACAAATACATGTCTCCAGCGACCACTATGAACTGGAGCATGACACAGATAAAAGAATGGCGAGATGCAAACATTAAGCGGCAAGCAACTGGCTTAAACGAGAGAGGAGCCATGCATCAGCAAAATCGACAGTGGGTTAAACCAGAGCCGGGTTGTCGGAAACTGAACGTTGATGCAGCTGTTAAAGAAGGGCAAAACTCCTTCTCAGTAGGTTTGGTTCTCAGAGATGACAGGGGGCAGTATATTGCAGGTAAGACGTGCCGCTTTGCAGGGTCTTTATCCGTAGAAGAGGCAGAAACAGTGGCAATCCTCGAAGGCCTGTTATGGACGAACGAGCTCCCACCAGGTCCTATCACTATCGAAAGTGATTCTCTGCTTAGTATCAATGCAATCAGGAAAGGTAGTGTGAATTTCCTGGAGATTGGCCACCTGGTGCAACATTGCAGGAGTTTAATCAATAGTAGAGAAGGTGTTTCGGTAGTATTTACTAGGAAGCAAGCAAACAAGGCAGCCCATATCTTGGCTAGACATCCTTGTGAGCTTAATAGCTTCGTTATTAATTTGTCTCCTCCATTGTGCTTGTTGGAGACGCTATTGTCGGATGCTTTGATAATTTAATGAATTGCAATCTTTGTTTCAAAAAAAAAAAAACATATTGTTTCCCGATGGTAGATCTTGGTCATTATCATTCTTTTCAGGAGGTAATAATTCAGAGTTTACTTGTCCCACTTGCATATCAAGATGTATAACCTGTTTAAATTAGCAACTCAATATGTTATCTCAAAATTAATAATTACTGCTTGGATCTTATTCAAGATTATGTTATTCCCTAGATTGGTCAAGCACTGGCGATTTCTACGGAATGGTCCTACCACCCTCTTTTTGATCCTGGTAATTGTACCCTCTTATTCAATAAATTATTTTGAAGTAAAGTTTACTTATTTTATTTTTCTGGTAATTTACCTAGGTGGTCTAGAAGTACTAGATGGACCAGAACCAGAAAAGATACTGATCGGACCTCAGGTTGGCATCAGTGCATTTACTTTTGGGGACGAAAAACTAGTAGCGAGATTTCTTGGCTATCATACGGAGAATGTGATTTCTTGGACAACATTTTTCCACGGAAAGAAAATCACCTCTTCAAGCCTAACTATAGGAAGATTAATAATAATGTCGGGCTACACATGTGATTGCTTTATGTTTAATTTTTAAGTTTGAAGTTTGTACAAATAGCTAAATTCTTTTTTGTTGTTTTCTTATACTTAAATTATGAATGTTTGTAAAGCTAATGTTGGGACAGCCTGAGAGCTGCTTTTGATTTGGTCATGGTACATTTGAATGGCAATATTGCTTGGTTTTGTGGCATAAAAAAATGCCTGGCTAGTCTATTTATAAACAGTTCCTTTTGTTTTTTTTAAAATATTGTTGCAATTATGTCCAAAAATATTGCCATTGAGAATTACATCAGCCATAAAATATTGCAGTTGGTTCAAAATTGTTGCAATATTTGTTAAATTTGACCATAAATTCATTGCAATTGGACTAGTTAATGTTGCCTTAAGGTGGTTAATTAGCAGACAAAAACATCTATTGCAATGATTTTACTATGTTGCTGTAAAATTAAATTTGTTGCTAAATATTGTCTACTGCAATGAGGTTGTGTTGTTGCTATATATGGTTTAAAACATTGCTATAGGATCTCTATTGCATCACCACCGGATGCAACGCCAAAATTTTTCATATTTGTTGTCATATTTTCTACTGCAACATAAAAATCCCTTTAGGCAATAAATTTTTGCTGTTGCTATATGCATTATATGGTGTAGTGTTAAATCGTCAAACAAGCAGAGTTTCTTCCGAAAATTACGAAAAAGAGCGGTGGTGACTTTCCGGCGACCACGAAATTGGTTACTAAAAATCGACATACAAAATACACCCACGCAACTACAATCAACTCTCTATGGTACACTTTACTCTAAACGCTTTAATTAAGAATCAAACCCAACGAAAACCCAACTTCTAAATCACAGTTTCTCATCAATACCCACCAAAAAAATTTAATCTTTTTCATAAAAAAACCCACTCTAAATGGCAAAAACAAAGACTTTGAAAATTGGAAGCATAACACGAACATAATTACATCAATCTTTCCCCTTCCCCGTCTTCGATCAGTACTACCACCGTCGTTGACGTTGCCGCCGCGGCCGATGGTGACCTCCACCGAGATCCATCTTTCTCCCCAGTTCACAATTAGCAAACCCTCAATTCTTTCACCCCTCATTTTCACAAAATTATACCTAAATTCAATGTTGGGGATTAATTTAGGTATTAGAAATTGTTATAGCCAAAATTTGATACGAAAGTTATCCGGGTCAAAGTCGGGTCAACAAAACTCAATTTGGACGGAGACCAAGAAAATAGGTTTTCACGGACAACCAAGGATGGACGATTAAGGACGGACGACCGAGGAAGTACGGACGGCCAAGGAACGACGTCCAAGGAAATGGGTTTTTGCTGGAAAAGTTAGGGCGATCCCAAACCTTGGAAGAGTTAGGGCACGCGCAAACCTTGGACGAGTTAGGGCGATCCCAAACCTTGGACAAAGTTAGGGCGAGCCCCAACCTTGGACGAGTTAGGGCGATCCCAAACCTTGGACAAAGTTAGGGCGAGCCCCAACCTTGGACGAGTTAGGCCGATCCCAAACCTTGGACAAAGTTAGGGCGCGCCCAAACCTTGAACGAGTTAGGGCGAGCCCAAACCTTGGACAGTTTGGCGAGCCAAAACCAGTGAACATGTCTGGGTAAACCCTTTCCATCGGAAGCGTTAGGGCGAGCCCTAAATATTTGATTGACAAATTCCTTTGACGGATTCCTCGGACAAGATTACTTTGACAGATTCGTATATTGACTTTTCTTGGACAGAGTTAAGGCAAGCCCTAACCATTGAATAAGTTAGGGCGCACCCTATAAAGAGATCAAAGGCTGATAACACAAGGTGGCGCCAACATACAGAAATTTTTCGGCGTGCCCTTAGATTCTATTTGGCGCGGAATACAACTTTGACATGTTGCTTGGACGAGGACTTTGGATGTTTTAAGGAGGAAGAAGATTATTATTACTAACATATTTTTTGCAAGTACTCTATTGAAAAACTCCTTCCTGTAATGCAACCACATGAAGGCGGTGTCCGTGTTAAGAGACCTCCAGGGGTATGCCTAGACGGAAGTCCTCCTCCTGTAGTCAATGAGTGTCCTCACTGGGGATGTGGGGTGAACTTTGGTGTGTGCTTTGGGAGCTCTATCTCTGTAATCAACGAGTATCCTCGTTGGGAGATTTTGGAGTATCCTGCACTTTGCACCCAAAAACTTGGGATCACTTGTCCTGTAATCTGGTAGGGGCTCCTTATTCACGGCCTTGACTGTCAACTACAGATAGGTTGAAATTGAAACCATTTACAAGACAAGAGGCCCAGTCAGAGTCTGAATAGGCCTGTCACTTCAGATTGTCTGATTCTCGTAGCAAAATTCCTTGTCCCTCAGTATGTCTCACATACCTCAATGTATGAAGTAAAGCATCACAATGAAAAGTAGTAGGAGAATGCATAAATTGGCTTAAAGCTTGAACATAATAGCATAAATCTGGCCTTGTATTGGTAAGAAAGTTAAGCTTTCCAATCAAGGATCTGTACTTTTCTGGATCCGGCAACAAGGTTCCTTCACTTGAAGTAAGCTTAAGATGTAGAGGTAATGGAGTTACAGCCCTATCAAATATGTCATCAGTACAAGAATTAAGCAAGTCTTTAGTAAATTTCTTCTGACTCAGTATAATTTCTTCGGGAACATATGTAATCTCTATGAAAATAATGCAAAGCACCAAGATCTTTGATACTAAAAACAATGTTCAAATGATCTTTCATCTGCTGAATGTGAATAGAACTACTACATGTGATTATTATGTCATCGACATAAACTCTCATAATAGTTATATCAATACCACTCTTGTATATAAACAAGTTGTAATCATGTTTCGATTGAGTGAAACCTTGTGCAACCAGTTCTGTCGCCAATTTAGTAGACCATTGTCTCGAGGCTTGCTTTAAGCCATACAGAGACTTCCTTAATCGACATACCTTATTGAATGGCTTAGGATATCCTTCAGGGGGAACCATATAGACTTCTTCATAAAGATCTCCATGTAAAAAATCGTTATTAACATCCAATTGATGAAGAACCCATTTTCCAACTAACAGCCAATGCTATAATACATCTCACTGTACTCATTTTCACAACAGGTGAAAAAGTTTCTAAGGCTCTGTTTGGGATTGCTGTTAAAAATTGTTGTGCTGTTAAAAAAAGTGCTGCTGGAAAAAGTGCTGTTGTAAAAATCAGATGACTGTTTGGTAATTTTTTTGATTCGTATATGTTTTGATGCAAAAAATTAAAAATAATGATGCTTTTGGTAAGATTTGATGGTGAAATCAGCATCTGCTTCCCGCAACAGCTGAAAATCAGCTTTTTCTAAAAGCATGGGGGGACTTGCTTTCTCTAACAGCAGCTTTTAAGCCAAAAGCACTTTTCAGAAAAGCAGCTTTTAAATTTTACCAAACAGTTTTTTAACTGCTTTTCAGCGAAAAGCTGCTGTTGCTGTCTGCAACAGCAATACCAAACACACCCTAAGTAATCTAAACCAAATTTCTGATTGAACCCTTTTGCAATCAAACGAGCTTTACACCTTTCTAGTGTTCCATCAGAATGTAGTTTGACTTTGTACACCCATCTACACCCTATTGGCTTCTTTCCAGACGGAAGATCTACCAAATCCCAGGTTTGGTTAGCTTCTAATGCACTTAGGGGGTGTTTGGTTCAACAAATGTGGGTATGAGGTATTGGGTTGGAATGGATAAAACCCATACCACATAATATTACACCAGTTAGAAGTTACATAAGGTTTTTGAGTTTGAGATAACAGACATTGATAATCTGTTAAGTATGAAGGAGGATGTTTAATTCTAGTAGACTGTCTGATAGAAGGAATATCATGACTGGAACTACTAGATTGAGAGTTACTAAAATCACCAGAGCTACTTAAATCATGCATAGAGGAATCAGACACAGTATTATTAGATTGAAAATCAGACAATGTGGTCTGATCATGATCAGTATGTTCATGTGTATGATTAAAATCACTTGACACTGGAAATACAATATTATCATCAGAAAAAGCAGGGTGAGTTATAATTGAAATGAAAATCTCTTTGAGAAATTGAGATTTAGAAACTGAATGATCAGATATGAGATGAAAAGGAAAAGAATGTTCATAGAACACTACATCTCTGGATACAGTGACAATATTGTGTTTAAGATCATAAACCCTATAACCTTTTTGAGTATTAGAATATCCAAGAAAAATATGAGCAATTGCTCTGGGATCAAGTTTTGATCTGTTTGTTTAATAGTGGAAACAAAACACAAGCAACCAAAGATCTTCAAATGATCTAATGAAGGGGCAGTTTTGTGTAACCTAAAGTATGGTGTTTGATCAAAAATTGATTTCAAAGGCATTCTATTGATCAGATATGTAGCACATAAAACACAATCACCCAAAAACTGGTCAGGTACTTTTGATTGCAAAAACAGAGTCCTGGCTGTTTCTAACAGATGTCTATGCTTCCTCTCCACAACACCATTTTATTGTGGAGTGTAAGCACAGCTGGTTTGATGCAAAATACCCTTTGATTCAAACAACCTTTTTGAATTCCCTTGACACAATTCCATATAATTATCACTTCTTATACAAAGAATAGTAGATTTGTATTGTGTCTCTACAAACTGAATAAAATTTTCCAAAATATCAGGTACTTCAGACTTGTACTTAAGCAAATGAACCCATGTAAACCTTGAAAAATCATCTACTATCGTAATGAACTGAGAACAACCAGAAAGTGATTTAGTCCTATATGGACCCCATAGATCAATATGAAGTAACTGGAAAGGACTTACAGACTTGATATAACTAGAAGAGAAAAATTGTCTTATTTGTTTGGCATTATGACAGACTTGACAAGTGGTAGCAGCAACACACTCTTGAAGTGGAAGATTAGGAAATAACACCTTCATTTTGATGAAAGGAAGGTGACCAAGTCTAATATGCCATAGTTTTGCATCCTCCATAGTTTTATGATTAACAGTATTAGCAGCTTTATAAGAAACATCAGATTGAGAACTCTGCAAATCATTAGTACTGTAAAGGCCATTCATCAATTTACCAAGAGGCATCATCTGAGATGTGTTCAGAAAATGAACCTGGATGTAACATTGATCATTAGTAAAGTTAACTTTACATTTTAGATCAGCACATAAACGTGTGACACATATCAATTTAAACTGAAACTCAGGAACATGGAGAATTCCTTGAAGTGTGATTCCAGTAGTTAGTTTCACAATGTCTATATGCAGGACTTTCACTTTTCATCCATCAGGTATTGCAATGAAATTATCTTGATCTTTAGAGATGTCACAGTGATAAAAAATTTCTATATATGGACAAATATGATGTGTAGCACCACTGTCTATTAACCAATTACTATTAAGATTGAAAAATAGACAGAATTTACCTGCCAGAAGTGCATGTTTAGACTCAGTAGTGGACCCCTTATTCTGATTAAGCAAATCCATCAACTGATTATATTGCTCCAAAGTAACAGTTGGATTGACCACAGTATTATGTTCAAGTTGAGCATAATTTTGACCATGTTAAAAATCATTCTGAGAACTCTGTGAAAACGCAGCAAACTTCTTGTCCTGTCTTGCTTGAAAACCTGGAGGATATCTGTGGATTTTGAAGCATCTTTCTACACTATGACCACTGATTTTGCAATGAGTGTAGAAGTAGTTAGGCTTGGTCCCCCTCTTAGCATTAACACCGGAATTATTGAACCTATTTTGTGCAGCATTGACGTTTGATTTAAAATAGTTCCTCTGATCTTGACTCTGATTAGGAAACCTTCTTCAGTCTGCAACAAAGGCCATTGCTTCAGTTTGAGAAGTAATATTAGACAATTCTTTGTGCCTTTCTTCCTGTGCAAATAGTCTATAAGTCTGAGCAATGTTGGGAAGAAGCTGCATCATGAGGACATTTCCTCTAACAACAATAAAAGTATCAGAAAGCTTTATCATGAATTAAAGAACCATATGCTCCTGTTGTTTCTGTTGAAGCCTCTGAGTCAGATTACATGTACACGCATTGCAAGTACAATGAGGCAAAGGACTAGCATCATTGACTCCACCCCATAGTATTTTAATCTTTGTGAAAAATTCAGAAACAGAATCTTGACCCTGAGTTATCTCAGCTAATTGTTGTTCCAATGAATAAACCTGAGCAATTAAAGCATATCCGAATCTTTCTTCAAGATCAAGCCATATCTCTCTAGCCATTCTCATAAACAACACACTTTTGGCTATGCTTTCCTCCAGAGTAAACATCAACCAAGAGATGACTAGATAATTACACCGCTCCCAGAGTCTGTATTCAACTGCATTAGGTGCAGGAACATGTATAGAGCCATCTATGAAACCTAACTTGTTCTTTGCCGAGAGTGTAAGCATCATTGAGCGTTTCCAGTTGTGAAAACCGACCCCATTAAATTTGACAGAAACAAGTTGTGTGGTAAAAGAGTCAGATGGATGAATATAGTATATACTAGAGGGATCATGATTATTTTGAGGCAGATCTTGATTGTTTTGTTGCGCCATGTGATTCAGAACTTTGATCAAACAGTTTGTGTGCGCAAGAGTTTTACAAGGCAAAGAAAAAATGTGAAAGATTGTTTCACAGTATAATATCAGATTTCAGAAGATTCAACGAAGAAACAGTATCAATACTGTCGAGAATCAAGCAACAATGTGAAATCTCAAGCAGCAATGTGAAATCTCAAGGACAATGTCAAAAAAGGAGAAACAGTACAAAGATCTATACTAATTCGTTTGGATTTTTGATTTTTTCTCTTTTTAATGAAGAATTCGAAGAATTTCAACACAGATTTCAGATGAACATTATGAACATAACGATTACGATTAAGATTTGACGATTCGATATGTATATACAGATAGAAATGAACTTGTACTTGAGTAAAAGAGATGAAAACAGTGATGATCTTTAAGCAAGACGAACTTAATCAGGATCGAAAAGATGCCATTAAAGCAGCTCTAATACCATGTAAGTTTCTGTGAATATCAAGTTCTATATTGTATTGAAGAAGAAGTAGTTACAATGTGTTGTTTACAAAGCTTTATATACAGGACACTAATCTAACTAACTGAGCGGAAAAATCTGTTACTTAAATTATACAGCTGTCATGGTGAATGATGTGGCATAAGGTGTTGATGTGTGTGCTGATGTGTGATGATATGACTGTTACTATCAGATATATCAATAAATACATATCCTAATACATGCAAAGCTAGAGGAAGTTATGTATATCTCAACTAGAGGTGGCCAACCGTGCGGGTCGGGCGGTCCGGGCCGGGTTGGAAGCGGGTTGGAACCGGAAGAATTGAACACTTAACCGGCACTGGGAGTCGAGCGAATCGGGCCGGGCTGTGTTGAGCTGACAGATGGTAACCCGGGTTCGGCTCGGTTCGCGGGCGGTTCGCGGGCGGTTCGCGGGCGGTTCGCGGGCTGACGGGTTGAACACGCGGGCTGGCGGGTTGAGCAATTTGTGGATAGAATTGTCACATCTGTCAAGAAATAGTTATTTTATTATTTTTATGCATCATAGCTATATTCATTTGAAAAAACTAATGGAATAAAACAAATCACAAGAATCTTCCTCTGACTCACTTGGGTTGTTCTGCATTGTTTGTGCCTGCACTCCTGTATAAGATATAACTGATTTTACTAACAAGAATAACATTTTTGTGGTGGGAGCAGAGCAATTAATGTTGACATCTTTCCTGTTTAAGGTGTCCTGCGCGGGCTGTGCGGGCTGCATAGTTCGTTCGGCTCGCGCGGGCTTCGCCTGTGCGGACTCGTGTGGGTTAGTGCTGGTCCCGGTTTTTTAAAATTAAATTCGTATTCGGTTCGCTTCTTTCGGCGGATTGTGCGGATTTGAACCGGCCCGAATCGGGCCGAATATTTTACGGTTTCCGTACGAGCCGGTCCCGAATGTGCGGTTCGAACCCGCACGTTTGGCCACCTCTAATCTCAACTCTTAAGTCCTGTTTGAAAATAATTACATTAAAAGCTTCGGCTTAACAACACTCCCATTTTGCACCTCCTCACCGATCTGCGGAAAAAAGATGAATTACAAACCAAAAATTAAATTTTGAAAAGAAATTCAAATACCACATACTAATTTAAGCAAATTTGAGCTATAGCCAATCTTGAACCAATTTGTAGCAAATCGACCAATTTTATTGAAATCAAGAGCTAGGTTTCAATTAATTAAAAATTAGGGTTCAAAATTAGGGGTTTGAAATCTACAGCTCGAAATTGGGGGTTTAGTAAGTTAGGGTTTTGGTTAGGGGTTTAGGGGAGAGTGACGCTGAGAAAAAGAAAGAGAGGAAGAGTGACAGAGAAAAGAGAGAAAGTACGAGTGAGAGTAAAAAAGTTCAGAGAGAGCAAAACTATTTGATGTTTTTATCAAAGCGGGATAATGTTTGTATCAAGGGGATAATGGCAGCCTATCTTTTTTTGTTTTTTAAAAAGTGGTTTAAGACATCGGTTTTAATAACAACCGATATATAAAACATTAATTAACATTGTTTTCAAATAAACTGTTGTTAAAACTATATTTATTTTTACACCGATGTATATGAGGTGATATCTATTGATTTCTTGAAGCGAAATATATGATATAGGCAAGAATCTGGAGCGGGTATGGACTTCCTGGTCCGAAGCCGTTTGCTCGTTGTGTTTTTTCATACAGATTATAACTTGCTTTTCCTGCAATAAAATAATATGCAATTGTCTCCCGTACATCATTGCAGATTCTAGCTAAATTCATGATTTATTGGACTTATCTAAACCAGTCAAAACTCAAGCCCATGATGCAGATAATTGCTGCTTATAAGTTATGACCATGCCACAAAAGAGTAGACAGGTAAGGACTAACCACCACGGTTTACAATACCAATAGGGTTAGAGTTTCATCTTAATATTACTGCTTCATGTTTTACAATTGGTGGTGCTCCATGTGGGAATATAGGTTAGACAGATGCAAGCAAATAGGAAGTTATATATGAAGTTGTTACATTTTAATTATTATCGACTTAAATTATGTTTAGAATTTAGAAATTTTCCATAACAGGCCTAGATATTACACACCCGAGGTCCAGCTTTATCCGCCAACAGAAATCTGTGTCAGAGGTCCCAACATCTTTCAGGGTCACTTCAAAGATGAAGTGCAGACTTGAGTTGCTCTCTGAAAGTAAATTAGACAATAATACCATCGAGGAAAATTTTAAATAGCTAGTACATTATATCACAGCTCATTCTTTCATTCTACTGATTATGGAAGAGAAGTATTTGATGCAGACATACGGTTGGCTGCATACCAGAGACATTAGCTTGTTGTTACCTGAGGGGGGATTAAGATTATCGATAGGCAAGCCTGCCATCGTCTACCATTATATTGCTTAATTATAGCTGCTCAAGAACTCAATGTACAATTGTAAGATTTTCAACATCGTGTATTGAGCTGACACTAGTAAGTGATCAAATTGAAGAAAGGATATGAGATTTAACATTGTTGAACAAAGTTCACAATTTACACAAGTATATCTAATCTTGAATAAAAGCGTAGTGATTACCTTAGCCTTGTCAAAATTGAAAACTAAAAAATTAACATTATTTCAGTAAGCTCCACTAATCCAAAACTTCATACATTGGCTGTAGACACTGAATTTAATGATAAGTAGATTGGGTACTACCCATTTGAGATACTATCATACCATGAATCAAATTCGTTATCCCAGAAGTACAATATAATATTGGCTCACTGAAGTACGTAGTTTGTTGTAGTTTTGTTGCAGCTCGCAGTAGCACTATATATATTAGGTTAAGCTAATTTCTAGGACAATTGGGCAAAAGCATCCTATTCTATACACATGCCAAAAAAGTGTTTGAACACCTAATCAAAATCACATTGTTAAACCAGAATATATAAGACACGAAATAAAGATATATTTTGTCATATGACATGGTAAAAAAATCCATGAATTACCGCAAGAGACAAATATTTAATCATATTTTTTTAGTATCCCATGGAAGGTGTTTCAAGGGACAGTCTCCAAAATCTCATATTTAGTATTATACTCGTTATCATTTTCATTTTCAGATGCATAATAATATTCAAACTCATCTGTGAAATTTGTGTCTTCTTCCGTGAAATCTGAGTCTTCATCCGAGTCTTCATCAGTGAAATCATTTGAATGTTCATCACAATTCCAATTGACTTTTACTAGGATCACAATACCTGCAATTAATCTTTATTTGAGACATCTGTAACACAGCTGAATCAAGGGTTTGAGAATCAAGGGTTTTAAGGATTATCATCAATCTCTTCAGGTATTCACATGTATCAGTTTCCTCGATAAAAGTACTTGATCAGGCTAATATTATGACATCATATTATTTTGCAATTGTCTTTTTATTCATATATCATCAGTTCTCTAGTCTTTTGTTGTATAGGTTTATTTTCCATTTGACCTTTCTTTAATATATTACACGCAACCATTAGATTTCAAACTGTAATTGAGTTTTATATTTTGATTTTATTTTCTATTGTAGTTTCTTTGTGACTGATCTACATAAATGTGCAGAATGCCATTAGCTAAGAAGAAACAAACTGTTACAGCATGTGTTGCGATATATAATGAGATGATTAAAAAGATTATGGAGATTTTGATTGAAATTCTGCATAGTTCTGTTTGGTTAAATCTTAAAGTACCCAGACCGATAAATTTTCTTTTGGCGACTCTATTGAAGATAGACTTCAGGCAATTTTTTTGAACATTAAATCCATTATTCAAATTAGCGACCAAGTATGTATAGACAATGTTAGAATGAACAAAAATTATTTTGACAATTTGTACGGGATGCTTAGAGATATTGAGGGTTAAAAGGTAATCGAAATATAGATACAAGTAAAATGGTCGCTTTATTTCTCTACATACTTGCACATAATAAAAAAACAAAACAATTCAAGTTTTTTTAGAAGAAGTGCAAAAACGGTATCACGTCACTTTACGTGTGTTCTTAATGCTGTTCTTAAACGCTACGATCATCTTCTTAAGAAGTCAGAACGATCACAGAAAATTGCATGAATTCAAACCGGAGAATTTTAAAGGTAAATATTTTCTGATTAAGATACTTTACTATACTAGTTAGCTTACACAATTATGTTTTGACTTGTATAAAATTATTTTTACAGAATTGTTTGGGTGCATTAGACTTTACACACGTGAAAGTGCGTGTTCGTGAAAATGACAAAGTTAGATACAGAAATAGAATAAGAGATATATCCACTAATGTTCTCGGTGTATGCTCAAAAAATTTGTAATTTATTTATATACTATCTGGTTGGGAGGGATCAGTTCATGATAATAGAGTACTTCGAGATGCTCTTTCACGAACAAATCCTTTGAAGGTTCTTCAGGGTAATTATATAGGAATTTATTATACCAGAAAATAATGAAAAGAGTACTCCATTTTTATTTCTTACAAGTTATGGTTAGTTTGTGTTAGAGACTAATACATTATTTGGTTGTTTTAGGATGCTATTATTTATGTGATGCTGCCTATATGAATTACGAAGGATTCCTGACCCCTTTTAGAAACCAACGATATCATCTGAATGAATGGAGAAATGGTCGACAACCTACAACACCAGAAGAGTTTTTTAATATGAAGCATTCTCGAGTAAGAAATGTTACCAAGAGATGTTTTGGGATGTTAAAACTTAGATGGGGTATTATGAGAGATACTACGTGGTACCCAATTAAGACCAAATATAGAATTATTTCAGCGTGTGCCTTACTTCATAATTTTATAAGGTCTAATATGAGAATAGATCCAATAGAGGCAAAAGTAGGTGAAAATGGAGAAAACCTGGAATTTTTTTTAGAAATCAATTAGCCAATGAAATGTCTAATGATTGGCAAAACTCTAGGAACCTTTAGTCATTTACATTTTAGAATTTTATATTTGTTTTTCGTTGTAATGTATCCATTTGACTTGGCTTTTTATGTTTGCGTTAATCCGTTTTTATAATATTCCATCGATTTGGTTGTTGCCATGTTCATGTAGTTCAATTATAATATCATATTTCTTGTATTTGATTTATTTTAAAACTTTGACAAAGCATGTAGGTTAAGCATAATGGGTTCAAATGCTGAAGTGAAATATTTAGCTTCCAAAAGCTAAATGTTTCAAGTCCTCGCCCCATTAGCCTGTTGGTGTCTTATATATACTAGTCTATAACCCGTGCGATGCACGGATTTCTTTTAACATTCGATAGTTTTTAATAATATATTTTATAATATAATTTTCAATAGTTGAAAAATAAATCGAAAAATATAATAAATTATAACAATATATGTTTTATAATAATTTGAGACTTGACTAAAAATAAATAATATAAAATAATATGTTGTTAAAATAAAGAGTATAAAAGTTTAAATATAATAAACTGTTGACGGAGTTCGAACCCTGAATCAATGAGAGCAGTTTAAATATTAATAAAATAATATTTTATTATTGTATCCAATGATTCTCATTTTTCTTTCTGACTTTAGATCTGACGATTGTTACCGAGTAAGTGACTACCAAATAGATGGTGTTTTACATAGATATATAAATATATAGACTCCCGGCGCCGCCATCGTGGAAGCCTATTCCCCCTTGCATATTCTACGTATAAATACCTCATTGATCACGCACCATCACCATTAAATCAAATACGAGTTTCTGCCTATAATATTTTACGTCCAGACAGACATGCCTAAGGCCAAGCCCGTGGTATATAAAGTTAAAGTTAGAGATGCCATTACTTATATTCTCATCAAAGACCACCCCTGCAAGGTCCCTTCTTTATTATGTATTGTGTATATATACTTACATGTTCATACAATCAATCTTTGTTCATCATATATTACTTCTAATATTATTATTTGTTTAGGGTCTTGTTTTTTGTCGATCGCCTTCCTGTTGATTTTCTTTTAGGGTTTTCTGTATGTATATATTATCCTTTCTCCATCTTGGAGGGGTTTTCCCTAATTTATTAATTAAAAATTAAGTTTATCTTAAGTTTTGGTTTCTTTTTCCTGTATGAGATTTGGGGATGATTTTTTATTCTTGACATTTTTATGTAGATTCTACAAATTACAACTCCAGTTGCTAATGAAAAACACCTGTTCGTTGCCATCGACATCTTCAGCGGGAAAGTGTTCAAAGCTATTTTCCCCCTATTCGGCACTTGTCTTGTATGCTTTAACATTTATCTTTAAACTTTTATTTTGTGATATTCCTTGGTTCCAAAGTTTAATTTACACTTATTTGCTCTCTTTTTTCTGATAATTATTTGTGCTTTTGTGTTACAGGTCCCTCGTGTCTGCCCTGGGAAAGGAGAAGATCATTGCTTCAAACATATTGGACCCAGAGTAACTTTGACATTTCTTCACCGACATTATTGTGAAAACTTGAACAATAAAATAATTTTCACGAGCCATATCCAATATTCAAATTTTGAAAATTTGCTTTGGCTTTTGCTTGATTTAATTTTATGTTAAGGATATGACTTTGTCAATTTGTGCGTAATATAGTCCCACAAGGACAATGGTTGTCCTACAACTATATATAATATAAGCAGTATGTTTTCATATTTTCTGTGGCAAAAAGGTGCAGCAATTACTAGCATATTCTTTTACAGTTTGAAGATGCAAGTATAAAACATATGATAAAGTTGGTTTGCAATATAAGGTTTAGGAGATATGTAAAGTAAGCTGTGAAAAGGATGAAAGGGGATGTACAACTAATTCTTATAGCTACTTGGGTTATGAGATTAGCTAGAAACCCGATTATGTATAAAATAATTTCCTCTCTCTAGCTAGCTGATGATAGATATGTGTGCATATACAGATACTCAATTAAAGAGTTAGTTGTAAATACTGTTTTTGTAGAGAAAGAAGAATAAGAAGTTCATCTTCAAATACTAGGCTTTCTTTACAGTACATTTTATAAACTCTCATTAATATGCATCAGCACCCATAAGCGTTAACTGCTTCCCACAGAAAACTTGAGGCCAGCTGGTAGGCTCCAGTGTAAGAGTCTTGAGTGTGGTTACATGTGCCTTGTAGAAGGACAAGCTCCTGCTAACTCAAATTCTGTTTCTTGCGAAGGTCTCATAAAATTGGAGAAAAGGCTGCTCATATAAGTTTGAGGCAGCCTGGGAAACTGATTGTATTCCAGCTGAAACTGTAAGCCAGCGTAGAAACTAACTCATCCATGGATAGCGTGAATGGTCGATTATCCCTTCGGATTACTGAACTGAGATGTGCAGTATTTTTTTATAGAATAATCACATTAATTAGGAGAAGGTACAATATATATTTTATTAATAAGATTAAATATCCTTATGGATTTAGTTGACTTAAATATTAAGAGTGGTGATCAAAACAAGTGATGAACTTTGGTTGGCTTGAATTTAATTTTTGAGAGGAAGAGAAGTTATGTTTTCTTACTCCCAATAATACCTCAAGGCAAATACATAACTAAATATTATGGATCCTTTGTTTGTATGGTTCAATATAATCTCACATTAAGTATCTTTAAAACCACCTTTATGCACTTTTTTACAACAGTGCTACATTTCTGATTTGCTTGAGAAGACAAACGATAGCATTAAACAAAGTCAGAACATTTTTTAAAACTCTGGACATTCTCGACATATCCCTTGTTGTGAAGTGTATATAAATAGCCAACCTTAACCAGTTTGATCGTGTTACAGTTTCTATACCACATCTTTATCGAAGAATCGACCATTTCGATGTTTGGGGTGATTTTACTGGAGGACGTCTATCATCTTATGCCTATGTTTACGGTAAATCTTTTATTCACTATAAACATCATGTGAATGACGTGACTTGACATCCTTATTAACATTTTATTTGAATTGTTGGGATGCCATTGACCAAATAAGGTGTCATGGATTGCTATCTTGGGGTATCAAAAGTTGACATCACATAAAATAAGACGTCAACTTTATTTGTGATTCTAATAATGTATGTTTATGTTATATACTTTTTTTGTTAAGTTAGTGAAATTGTTATTGGTGGAATGTTTTGTAAAAAAGTGTGCCAAAAAATTGATCTTTAAGAGAGATGCCCTTAAACCGTGTCAACCGCGGGAGATGCTCTAATAATATTACAGCTCATTCACAAGCTTAGTTAGCTCTTTCCAGTATGATGCATATGTATTGCTCGAGCATGATGCTCTTCTAATGAAGATCATTTGTCAGTATTCAAAAAAAAATAGCTTTGCATACTGTGTTGTCGAGATGCCCCAGTTTTCTTAAATTTAGGTATTTTTTAACGTAATAATGTGTACAATATATTAATTCTGAAGTTAAATTTTTATGTTAAACTTTCCGGGGACGCATTAATCTCTATCATTTTATTTCATAATCAATCTAGATTTCTGACTAATTTGGATATCAGACTCAGATGACGTAAGGTGTATTAGTGACAGAATCACACAGATAATGTTCTTAGATGAAAATAAGTAACATTAGTTGATACATTGGTAGTAGTAAATATTTGGAACAAAGATAATCGGACTGTATATATGATTTCATTTTAGCGAAATAGTAGTAAATATTTGGGACGAAGATACTCCAAATTGCTACTGAATATATGATTTTCATTTTCGCAAACAAAAGATATTCTCTCATCATCTACTGAATCCAGATACATAACTACAGCTTCGCTACATGTACTTAATCTTTTCCCTTTGAACTGGAACAATGTGATTGTAGTTTTACAACTTATTTATGCTTGTTCAAACAAAATTTTTAAACTCTGAAAACTTATATACAATTCAAGTCATTGGAATGGCTCGACTAATTCAATTTCCTGAGTAGTTATAACAGCTTCGAAACACTCAGCAGCTTCTAATGCAATGATGCACCCTTGTCTTTGTAAATAGACCAAGATTATACCATGCAGAATATATAGTTCATTCTATCAAGAAGGAGTGCTTCTGTCAACAAGGTTTCAACAATTGGCACAGATTGTTCACCGAACCGTCTCAGAACCACAGCCATTAAGACCAAACTTTAGACATGTGTAGGATCAACATCTAAAGCAGTTGCAAAGGCTTTTAAAGCTTCTATGTGGAGGCCCTATGCTCCGTAAAATGCTCCTGAGATAGGCAAATTTATGATCATATCATCTTGGAATGTATTATAGAGTTTGGAAGTACTTATTTTTATAGTGACTACAATAGGAGAAAGTACTTTCAAAAAATGGTTGCCTTTGAAGCTTACTGACAAGAATGGAGAGAAAAAACATTTGGGAAGCAATCCTAATGCGCAGTCGTTCCTTTTCAAAGGCATCGAAGTTGCCCCTTGTATGTCTGCGTGTTGATCCATTGCCAAGCCGAAGAACCAAAGGTGGAAATTCAAGGTATACGAGTCCTCCAGCAAACAAAAAGAAGTCAGAAATGTTGTTACACAGTAAGTCATAAACTACGTACACAAGGAAACAACAAGCAAAATATGCAATCTTTAGCAGATTCAGATCTAAGCAGACTTCAGAGGGGGAAAATTGTAAGAGATATCAAGGTACTTCGTACATTGAGGGATAATAATGTAGAAGCCCAATAGGATGATTTATCAGTCTCCTGTCAATGCTACAGCTGATGACTCGCTAGAGAGAGTTTCAAGTGATTGTCAAGATGAAAAGAGTTTCAAGTGATTGTCTTTTATTATATATATTTAAGCCTCATATAACAGATAGCTAGAGACACTAATATGTAGAATATTATCCTAATAGAAAATTATTATAATGACTGAACTATGAAACAATAAGCAATCGATAGTTTTCCAGACAAGAAATGGAGTCACGCAATCAACGAATCCAAAGCTCAAACACCAAAAATAAGAGCATTCAAACGAATCCAACAAACATAGTCACGAATGTTAGCTAAAAAGATAAATGATGTCCAAAATACAATTGTATTCCCTAAACATTTTATCTCCAGTTTTTCGCAAAAATCTCCTCGATCTCCTAATGATTTTTCCCCTTGATCTTCTTTAACAATGATCGACATATCAGATCCTGCAATTTATCAATTTTGAGGTCACGAGCAGCCTACAATCACAAAAGATAAAAAAAATAAATAAAAATCTGCACTAACAAATGGCTACACAAGGGGAAAATCTAAAAAACACACCATATTACACATAATGTTATGTCATGGTCATTGCTTACAATAAATAATTTAACCTCAGAAAATTAAAAAAAAAGTGACAAACATGTATCATTACATCGTCATTAAAGCTTGTTGAACAACAATTTAGGATCACCTGCAGCTTGTTTCAGTGGCAATTTAGGATACATCTTGATTAATTTACAGAAAGATGTTTAAAATTTGTAATCCAACATTTAAAACCAAATGAAGAAATCATATAGAAATCAAGAATTCATCATCTTATTAAGTATAGTAGCACGACATTCTTTGATAAAGAGAATACAGGACAATCTGGAATATAATTTCCAAATTAACCGTCACATATCTCTGGTCTAATAGTGTGGGTTGAAATTGAACAAAATTATCAAAGCTCTTCCATATCTCCATCGTAATTATCAAACACTAAAATTATCATAGATTTCGAGCTTTAGCTACCAGGCGTATATAAGCATTGTAGTAATTAAAAATTTTAGTCATCATATATAATTAAGCAAATTTAGTGAAGTATGCAAGCTTTATGACTTAGGAACTGTTTGGCAAATCTTATAAGCCAACTTATTGACTTATAAGCCCGCAACAGACGAGTGTTTGACAACCCAACTTATAAGTTGAATTTACAATTTCTAAGCTAATAAGTTGAATGTGAGTAACGACATACTTTTTCTCAACTTATTTTGATTTTTCATTTTTTTATCAATTTTAGTTTTAAAAAATATATTTTTTAATGTTAATCTCACTTAAAATATAAGAATTAAGATAATTATATTTAAAAATTATTATTTTAGTTCATTTAAATAAAAAAAATTATGAATTATAAGTTAAATTATCTAAACACTTGTATAACTTATAAGCATTTATCAACTTATCACTTATCATTATAACTTATCAGTCACTTATTCATATTCAAGAACAGACACTTAATATATGCAACATAAAAAAATATTTACATAAAAATTGCAAACAATATGTGTATTACATATATATGTGTGTGATGAATTGTACTAAACAATCAAATCCGGGTAAGAGATCATATTGGTTAGACTGACAGAGGCCTAAGATAGTCATGAGAATAAACTAAACAGTATCATATATATATATAGTATTATATATATATATATATATGAGCGGAGAGGGAGAGGAAACAAACTCGAACGAGAGTACAGAAAGTGGTCGGATCAACATCAACAAACTGAGCATCAAAAGCGTTGAGAGAATCGATGACAGCCTCGTCTTCGAGGGTAGAATAGGGTACACAATGATGTTTGCAGTATTCAATAACCTTATTCAAGGTCTTGCCATCGATTTGATGAAGCACAATGGGGGAATTGTGATCGCTCTTTGGCCTTGATAGAAGCTCTTTCGCGATCGACACGGACATGAGAATTGGCTTTTTCTCTACCTCAAAAACCTGTCCATCGGAACTTTGGACGAGTACCGTTAACTCCATGGCTGGCTGCGTTTGATTGGAAAAACCAGGGTTTTTCTCTTGTATAATCTACCAACGCACCTGATCATATCCTAGGATCCTTTATACTGCGATCACAATACCATATACACTCAATTTAAAACTGCAAATTTTCTATTTACATTTGTATTTGAATGTAAATATAAATTTATCCTTTAGAAAAAAAAATTAGATTTGAATTAGATTTAATATTTATAGATCTAAAATCCGAAACATAATCAAAATTCAAAATTTGAAAAATATTGGAAAAAATCCCCACACACATATATATATACACACATACTAGCCTAAAACGATGCATGAATTATTTTTAATATTATACAATTTTTGAATTTAATTTGAAGTGGAAATTTTAAACTCTGAAATTTATTTATTAGAAATTTTTGATAATATGATTTGATAATTATTTTAAATATGCATATGTATAAAAGAAATTTTAGTTTTTAAAACAATATCACTGAATGAAAATTTTAGTTTTGTTGAAATTCACAGGTGTGTCTATAAAAAATAATTATGTTTTAATTAAAAGATAAATTTTAGCTCTCATCAATAGTAAACGAATTATCTTTATTTTGGTATACCGAACAAATCTAACTAATTATATTCAAATTTATTTTGGTTTAATCAATATATTCCTAAACTTTGCTAGCAAAGAATTTTTCAAATTACGCTAAATACCTTCCCTTCCAATTAAAATTATACTACTTACTACTCTTATGTCCTTTTTGGTAAATGTACGTTCAAATATGGATCCTCCAACTATATATGGGTTAACCCGTTGTTCCAAGATTACTAATTTTTACAGCTATAGATTGTTATCAAGTTGGATAATCCGGTTTCAGGGGTGAAACCTATGTCTATTAGATTAAATCAGATCAAATATTGTACAACAAACTTAACGTGATTGTAGCAAGATCAAGCCTATCATTACTCCTCTATGTAAGTAAAATTCAAATTTAAATGTACTTCTGCTTCTATCGATTGTAAACATAGCATAAGTTACAATATTTGCGTTATTTGGATTGTAAAAACACAGTAGTATCTTGCCATGACTGCAGATGGTAATCCATCTGCATAGAAACAACGTAATAATGGTCCATTATCTCATTCTTCTTCACAAAAAGGTAAGAGTCTCTTCAATGACCAAGTCATATTTGAATTTTAATGTTTTCACATGGTTTACGGGACGATGTGTTGTAGGTTGGAGAAAAAACCAGTCAGTTGTTTACATTTTCTATTGGTAAAAAGAACTCTTCTATAAATTCTACAGTTCCTCAAAACCACAATCACAATGTTCAAGGATCTTCTGGTTTAGGTATGTGTTACAGAGATATGTTTACCATAGTAATCTTAAATTATCTAAGTTCATGTTCTATGTTTGTAGGGCACAAACGAAATCCTCTTGGTCAGTTGTCTCAGTCATCAGCATTGAAAGGTTTGGGGATTGTTTTTTGTATCACTATCAACTAAATTTTCAGCATTATTAACTAAATTTTTGTAGGCTTGGATGAACGTTTCTTGCATGCCCATAAGAATTCACAGTCACAACATAAACTCTCTTTGTCAAGTTTGAGCTATCAATTTGGAACAACTCAATTACTATCTTCTCGAAAGGATAGTCATGTGAACCATCCATCGTCATCAGGTTGGTTGGACGATATGTTGTTTAAATTTTGTTACAGAAAATGATCTTCCCCGCATTTGTAGGTCGGAAGCGCTTCTCTCCTGGACCATTGTCTCCTTCTTCCGCGCTTAAAGGTCTGCCATATTATTGCGTAGGAATGCAACTAACTTGAATTATTGATAGGTCACTAACTTATCATCGAACTAACAAAATATATGAAACATCTTTTCAGGTTCAAGGATAAAACTGTAGAGTTTTCTGAAAAATTTAAATTTCGGGACGAATTGTTGCATCAATGTTCATTTTCTGAGAATGCGGACCCCAATGTCTCAGTATCAATTAAAAGCGGTATATATAGTATTCCATTGACGTACATTTTGTTTGCCCACAAATATCTTTGATGTCCACGCATGTTTGACGTAATTTTTTGTTATGTTTTGTCCATCGTCCAACTAATCCTACAATTGTTCTTACACCATCACAACTAAGGCTTAATTTATTTGATCTAACACCTCAATCTGGATTGATGCACATAAGCTTCTCAGCTAATCCATATACTCCTAAACAATCAGCGTCTTCAGGTATAACTATTACTGTTCAATAACTTTATAACTTTTGTATAGTTAGTAGTAGTACATCTAACTTTTTCAATCCATGTTTCTCAAGTTTTGCAGCAAAGTCCTATTGCTCGAATATTACAGAATAGGCCAGCATTGGCTAAGAAACATAGTATGTTTGAGCTCCCTGCATCTAGGATAATACCAAGCAACAATCCAAAATTAAATATGAAAGAGTCTGGACATTGTTATAAGTTTCCATCAAAAATTTTATGCAAAAATGCTCCTTTAATGATTTCACATATTGAAACCTTTTTATTATATGCGCAGACAAGAATTTACGATCCCCGTCAAAGTTACGCACTAAAGATAAAAAAGCACAGATCAGGGGCGGACACAGACCCGAAACATGAGGGGGGCCAAAATATTTTTATAAAATGGAGATCTTCGCTCTTTCAAGTCATCACAATTATCCATAATCAAATCTACATTGATTTTTAACTTAAAATGGATAGTCCTTTGAACTCAAATGGAGAGGAGACTTGATTTAATTCTTAAAAAGCCAGTGAACGTGAATTTTGGTTTGTGGAAACTAGAAGCAGACACAAGAGAGTTCAATTTTAGTATACAGAGCCGATAAAGTGGAAGTGTTTTGATGTATCTGACTTGCTTATTGGGCTTTGTATGGGCCAAAGTTGAGATACTTTTCTAGATTTATGATCTACTTAGTATTAAGTGGGAGGGGTCTTTTTGTTGCACAACCCATTAATATACAAAATACATACTACTAATATAAAGCTCCTGCAAGAATGGGGGGGGGGGGGATGGCCACCCATGGCCTTACCTTGCGTCCGCCCCTGGCGCAAATTGATACTCGCATTACAGAAAACTCTACCATGACTAAGAAAAGAGAACGACGAAATACACTATCAGTTATAATTCTAGAGCCTGAGGATCTTGGTGTTCCACTACCAGGTCGTTTTAATATTACTACAAAACATATTTAATTTTTTTACCTCTCATTATGTTTAGATTACTATTAATAATTTTGAAAATTTTGTGCATACTGGTTTCCCCATAATGAATGTTACTTTTGTCCGATTATTTTTATATTTTCAAAAGCATTTTTTATAGCATTTTTATTTTTGTTTTGGCAATTTTCCATTAACTGAGTATAAAATTCAGAAGGAAACTCTTCAAGCACTAGAAATTTGATGGATGCTTTCAATGATGCAAGTGATGTACCACTGGAAGATATGCCAGAATATGAGCATACATATAATAATAATTAAAGGATCATGTGAGAAACATCCATGAAAGATGAATCATAATAATTTTCAATCATGAATGTGTTTGCAGATGATGAACTTGATACAAGTGAACCCCAAGGTCATTTATAAGATTGTAACGATGAATATATAGATGGGGATTTCGGTATATGTTATTCCAATTAATTCACCTATGCACTTTATATAAAGAAATTGATTAAAACTGCGGATAACCTTTTTAAATATTTTTTTCAGATTTTTGGAAAGGATACATGGATCTTGGACCACCATCGAAAATTTATGGAAAATGTAAAGTAAGGATGTAGAATGAAGAGAGGAATAATAGATCAAGTAAAAACTGTAATATCCGGGATATAACGTGTAATTATTTTTGTCAATAAATAAATATTATGTGATTATTATATGAATTTTTGGTGAATTATCTATTAATTGGTATCTGTGTTTGATGTTTATATGTGATAAAATTTGAGAATTTTAATTTTATATGTCTAAAATAAAGTATAGATTATTTTGATATTTTTCTATTAATTTATATATTGTTATATGATTTTATAAAGGATTTATAGATTTAATAAATTATTTTTCAAATTAATTATTAGGAATATGTGTATTAGTTTGATGATAAGTTAAACAAAACACTTAAGTAGAAATCTAGTGATTGTAGCCTCAACGGATAAGACCATCTTGGCTATCCGTTGAAGGAGTAGCTTTACTTAGCAATAAGTTTAGTATTGTAGCACATTTCATTCTCTGGATTCAAGTTGTAATTCTTAGATGTTGTAGGAAAGTATCAGTCATGTTGACTACTAGTGGATATGCAAATAGGAGGACTAATTGTAAATATTTCATGCCTTGTAATTTTGTATAAGTGAAGAAGTATCAACTGATATTGAAGACCTTCAACGGATAAGAAACAAAGCTTCAACGGATGTCTCTAATGCTTCAACGGATAATATCCATCAACGGATAAGTGCTTCAACGGATAAAGACTTCAACTGATAATGCATCAACGGATAAAGCTTCAACGGATAAAGCCTCAACGGATAAGACATCAACGGATGAAAGCTTCAACGGATGCTTAGTTCATTAGCAGTTGATAGTGACAATTCACAAGCTGACAGAGGCACATGGGTTGACATAGACAAACTGGAATGTGGAAGCCTCTAGGAGGAATCAAGAAAATGCAGCATTTCCATTCTGATGCAAACAAGGAAGTATTCAAAGATCTACAGCCAAGCCCAAATTGCATTTGATAGAGAAATGAAGAAGAAACATGTGAAGAATCTTTTTAATTATATTTTACAGTTTTGTCTTCACTTGTAAACTTGGTGATATATAAACCAAGTAGCAGCTAGTAATTAGACATGAATTTTCCTGAGCTGTTTAGAAATATCCAGAGAGAAAATCATCTAGTTTGTACTAGGAAGCAGCTGTGATTTAATTCTTTGAATCACAGATTTTCTAAAATAACACATCTCTGGTGGAACAACAAATCCACCAGAAAAGTTTTTAAGATCTTTGTGTTCTTTACATTTGTGTTTGAATATATATATGTCTGCATTGGCTTCAAGCAATTCACACACACTTGTTCTCATAAACACTTAGCCTTAGAAACTGCTCAAAACTTGAAAAAGTTTTGAGATTTACATTCAACCCCCTTCTGTAAATCTCATTGTTAGTCCACTGGGAATAACAATTGGTATTAGAGCAAGCTCTTAACATACAAAGAGTTTAAAGATCTATTCTGCTAACATCATGAGTGCACAGAAGAATCCTCCTGCCACTCGAAAGCCCATTTATATCTTTGGGGCATTAATTGTCTTTAGTGTCCACATTAAATTGTGAAAATATTGGGGGTGGCTGGGAATCGAACCTTAGTCCTCCCGCCAGCCTAAACTCTGATACCATGTTGAGTAACCAGCTCATCTAAAACCTTAAGGTGTTAGAGAAAGACCCCAATTGGATAGGCTATCTGAAGTTGCTTTCTCCCTCAATATCCAAATCTGCATATTTCCCATTTTAGTATACTGCTCTTTATATTTCATTCACCTATACAATCTCATACCACCACACCATATTGTCACATGTATTTTTTATAATACACATAATATGTAAGTGTGATAGATGAATATTTTATTTAACTTTAAAGATAGTTACTTGAATTTCACAAAAATAAGGATAGTGACTTGGATATTTGTACATTTAATTTTAAAAAATTGAATTCCAGATATAAAGTTAGGCATAGTATATAAAACGATTATTATCTTATTTATTAATCAATTTTTAGTTTGAAAATATATCTAATATATTTTTAACATTTTTTATTATACATTATAAATTAAACTCGATTGCAGGATTCTTATTTTAAATTGGGAGTTTGATTTTCAGGCATTTTTCATAAAATTTGATATTACAGATAGCTCTTGCTTGTTATTTGTTATCGATTCATGTAGTTATTTGTTATTTGTTAGCGATTTGTTCTTATAGACCAGAAATTTCCGATTTTACCCTTGATATAAAAGTTAAAAACGGTACAGGGGTGTAAAACCAAACGAAATTTAAAGTTAAAGGTACAACTTGCAAGGAAATATAATATAAACCCGAACTGAAAGTAAATATAATATATGCCCCCGCTTCCGTTAACGTTAATGGTCATCTTGGATGAAAAGTCGTCAGTGGGGTGCAAATTGAAGCAAAATTTATTTTATGAGGTGCATGTTGACAGAGAAAATAATGTAGACCCAAATCGCAAAAATGAGAATAAAAGTGGGTTACAAATTGCCAATTACTCTTTATTATTACATAATTTTAATTTTTGAATAATTATAAATGCATGTTATTTAAGTAATCAATTGTCTCACTAGATTTTAATAATGATTATACATGTACATAAATTAGATATTTAGCATATAAATAATTGAAACCATCATAATTTACTAAGAAATGTAATATACAATAATTTACATGCTAACACACACATACATATAACTTAATCTTACTTTGTTAACAGTAGTGTAAATAAAAAACTAACATTTTTCGATACATACATATATACGTAGAATTTCAAAAACTAATATTTTTCATTAAAATCAACTTTAATATCAATAGTAATGCAAATTTTACATTATTGTATATTATGATTGCAAGTTATTCTGACTTCAATTATACATTTTTTATCATTTTAAATTGAGTAAGTTAATTATAAGTTAGTAGTGAACTTAGTAATAATATAAAACAGTACATATAGTTTATTTAAATAAAATTCAAAAATTTTGGTCAACTCTGTATTCAACATATATGTTAATTTTTAACTTTTTATTTGTAAACATATTAATGGCATTCTACAGATTAAGTTTAATCATTTCGTTTTAAACGTACACTGACTACCTGTTTATAATCATTTATTAAATACAAATTATACAACACAAACAAGAATATATATATTTTGCTTAATGAGCTATATTAGAAACGTTGTGTAATTTGGTAATGTCTTGTTTGAAAATAATACACATTGATAACTTGTATTTGATATACGTTAGATATTGTACAACATTTACAAATAAGAAAATAATTAAGAGCAACTCCAACAAACTCCTTGCATTTTCACTACAAATAATATAAATAAATGAGCTCCTAATTATTTAGAAGCTAAAATCAAACAATTTCTCCAATAATTCTTCTTAAACTCACTCTCTATCTATCATTTTACTCATTAAAGTCATTTATGTTAAATAGACAGGTAAGAAAAATATAATATAATAATAGTTGAGGAGGGGGTATTCACTCCTAAAAATAAGGAAGCATTCGAAACTCCTAATGTTATAGAGGGGGACATGGAGCTTGTTGGAGAGAAATTTTATCTCCATTTTTTCAAAATTTGACTTAAGAGCCTATATAAGGATAGTGTTAAAGTTGCTCTAAGAATATTATAATTGCATGATGCATAAAAAATTCTAGAAAATGACCTGTGCCTAGATAATTGGACAAAAGCATCCTATAGCAAAAGCAATCACATGCAAAAAAAATGTTTTAACATCTAATCAAAATCACATTTATTAAACCAGAATAAGACACAAAATGAAGATATATTTTGTCATATTACATGGTAAAACAATCCGTGAACTACCGTAAGAGACAAATATTAATCATAATTTTTTTGCATCCCACAGCAGGTGCTTCAAGGGATTATCTACAAAATCTCATATTTAGTATTCTGCTCACTATCATTTCATATTAAGACGTAGAATAAAAGTCAAACTCATCTCTTAAATTTGTGTCTTCATCCGTAAAATCCGAGTCTTCATCCGTGAAATGTGAGTCTTCATCAAAACTCCAAGTGTCTTTTACTAGGATCTGTCCGTCAACTATACATGAATCGTTTTCTTCTATTTTAGGAGTAAAGGTGGCGCTGCCTTTAATGACGACTATCACAGAAGAGGGAGATGTCCACATATAGCTCAGAGTTCAATGGGACCCCTACACGTGATTATGATAGTGGAATCAGAACATTCCGTCGTACTTTTATTGCGCTAGCATGATTGGAAAAGAGATAGCTAGTACAAGAAGGATTGTCAAATTCCCCGTTCGTAGCCATAACAACACCATTAACAGTGTTGGGAAAAAATTAGTAGTAAGTTGGATTTTTCTAAAGTCGTGTGAACACTTTCAGATTGAAGTTATTTGTGATTCACCCAAATAAATCAATCGGATAAAGTCAGAAATTCTGCAAGAAGAGAGAATGTGTTTTTGTTGTGAAATTCAAGAAAATGAACCAACCCTAAAATTGATCAATACAACACCTGTATATGGATGTCAGTAGATGTGTCTTTTCCCAACAGATACATCTCAGTCTTTTGCCAATAGACACATCTCAGTCTAACAGTCATGACTAAAACTAACAGACACATCTTATTTCAACAGGTGTGGCTGCTGCCAATGGACATGTCTCATAAACAATAATTCAAAAATCACAATAAACTCGAACAAAGCATGCACTCCGCACTCTCCCGACTTGTCCAATTTAATATTATGATTATATTGATCAACTAGTCAATCTAATTACACTAAAATATCCAACAATCCTCCCCCATTTTAGCGTGATCCATGATTAACTAAAATAAATTCACAACAAACAACAAACTCATGCATAAATGAAATATCGTGATGATTGAATTTCATATTAATATATTACACATTCCATATATTCGAATATCAAGGTATCACTATGGATTGAACATCTACCATTCATAGAGAATACACGAATATAATATACACATAAATTTACATTCTCAAATTGTTCTTACTTGACACTATCTTTTACTAGCCTTGTGTCCTAATCCTTCATAAGCATATAAAAGCCAAGTCCTAGCTTCTTGAAGCAGCTAAACTTCATGCTCAAATAGGTAGTTCTTTTACTCTCGCACCTGCATATGCAATTTTTTAAAAGAACTATTAAGAAGATAAGCTTCAACCTCCTCAACTTGCAGGTCTGAACACATACCTTGGGATGATACATCTAATGTGTTCCAATCTCTAGATGTTAAGCTTTCCACATTAAATTCAGCACCTAATGTAATATTAGGTGAGAATTGGGTTTTTCAACATGAGAGACTTTTAGATGGACTTCAATCCCATCTCCACAGCCGACTTGTGCACAAGATCTCTACTCAACCCTTTGGTTAGATGATCGGCTAAATTATGTTGAGTTCTTATAAACTCCACTAATATAACACCATGCGTGATAAGCTCACGAATCATGCTGTGTCTAACACCTAAGTGTCTAGACTTGCCTTTGAACACTTGTCTATAAGCATTAGCCAATGCAGACTCACTATCACATCTGATAAATATGGGTGATATCGGTTTAGGCCATAATGGAATCTCATAAATCAGATTTCTTAGCCATTCAGCTTCTTTACCAGCCGCTGATAATGCCACAAATTCAGATTCCATCGTTGAATCAGTAATGCAACTCTGTTTCTTTGATGTCCAAGAGATAACACCTCCTCCAAGAAGGAATACCCAACCACTTGTGGAAGAATGATCTTCCTTATTGGAAATCCAACTTGCATCTGAATGACCTTCAATAACTGAAGGAAATCCAGTATATATCAAACCATAATCCATGGTTCCTTTCAAGTACTTGAACACTCGACTTAAGGCTTGCCAATGATGTGAACTTGATTTGCTTGTATACCTACTAAGCTTTCCAACTACATAGGAAATATCCGGCCTAGTGCTTATCATGGCATACATAAGACTACCAATAGCCCTTGATCAGTATTCAAGTTGAGATACTGCCACACCCTTATTAGGTAGGAGTGTTATACTAGGATCAAAAGGAGTGCTAACAGGAGAACAATCCTTAAAGTTAAATTTTTTCAAAATCTTCTTAATATAATGAGATTGAGAAATTGAAATACCATTGTTCTCACGCTTGATCTTTATACCAAGAATCACCTCAGCCTCCCCCATGTCTTTCATATCAAAATTAGATGACAAGAACCTTTTTATTTTATTCACTTGATTTTGGTCAGTACCAAAAAGCAACATATCATCCACATATTAACAAATTATAACTCCTTTACCAGAAGCATCAAATTTGCTATATACACACTTGTCTGCTTGGTTAAGAAAATAACCATTAGACAAGACCACATTATCAAATTTATCATGCCAATCCTTCGGTGCTTATTTTAGTTCATAAAGTGATTTCTTCAACTTACACACCTTGTTCTCATAACCAGGTGTAACAAACCCTTCATGTTGTTTCATATAAATCTCTTCATCCAATTCACCATTCAAGAATGCAGTTTTCACATCCATTTGATGAATGACAAGGTTGTGTATAGCAACAAGTTCTATTAACAACCTAATAGTGGAAGTCCTAGCAACAGGAGCATAAGTATCAAAATAATCAATCCCTTCTTTTTGTCTAAAGCCTTGGATAACCAATCTAGCTTTAAACTTATCTATTGTACCGTCCACCTTCATTTTCCTTTTGAAGATCCATCTGTTTCCCAATGCTTTACAGCCAGGGGGAGATCACTCAATTCCCATGTATTATTATTAATGATAGAATCCATCTCATCCTGGATAGCTTCTTTCCAGAATGCAACATCCCTTGATGCCATAGCTTCACTAAAAGTTTTTGGATCATCCTCAATAATAAAACAATATTGGTATTGATATTCAATTTCATCTCTAGAACCTTCAACTAGATAAAGATGAGAACCATCTCCAAAAGACTTCACTTTTCTAGCTCTAGTGCTTCTCCTTGGTTCAGACGGTCCATGAACATCTTCAGTAGAAACTGAGTTCCTACTATAAGAATTCTAAAGCATGTCCTTTGGCCTAGGCATAGACGTAAATCTGTTTTCATCAAAGATAGCATCTCTTGACTCAATAATCAAGTTCACAGACACATAGTCATTTGATTCTAACACATAAAATCTATATGCGATGGAATGCTCATCATAACCAACAAAAATACAATCTATACCTCGTTCACCCAAGTTTTTTTTTCAGTGAGTCTTACAACTGCTCTACATCCCCAAACTCTTAGAAAACTCAATTTTTGTGACTCTTTGTACCAAAGTTCATAAGGGGTAATCTTATTTCTCTTACTAGGAATTCGATTCAATAAATAACAGGCTGTTAATATAGCCTCACCCCAATAACCCTCACTCAAACTCGAGTAGGATAAAAAGGAATTAACCATTTCTTTCAAAGTCCTATTCTTTCTTTTTGCCATGCCATTTTGTTGTGGTGTATAAGGAGCCGTGGTTTGATGTATTATACCAGTAGATCGAAAATATACCGGATCATAATACTCCCCTCCTCTATCAGTACATAGATTTCTAATCATGGTACTCTGATGTAGCTCTACTTCTTCTTTATATATTTTAAAGAAGTCAACAACTTCATCCTTTGCATGCAACAAATATACATAACAATATCTAGAAGCATTATCAATAAAAGTAACTTCATACTTTTTATTTCCTAATGATGGTGTAGAATAAAAATCACATAAATTACTATGTATTAGTTCTAATACATCAGACACCCTATTAGCATCTTTAAAGGGCATTCTAGTTATCTTTGTCAACATGCATGTTTTACATTTTTCATTGTTTAAATCAATAGCAGGTATGAGACTCATTTTAGACATATCCTTTATTCTTTAATAATGTACATGTCCTATTCTAGCATGCCATAATTCTGATTTATTCAAACTATTGCTAGTACTAGTAGAAGCCATACAAGCAGATTCTTTATTAAATGGAGTATTTACATTCAACATAAACATACCATTACATAAATAGCCAAAGCCAACAAAATTACCATGTTTTGACAAGATATGCTTGTCACTTTCATAAACTTGTTTATATCCATGATTATTTAATACAATACCAGACAAAATATTCTTTCGAATCCCCGGAACATACAACACATTATTTAATAATATACATTTTCCAGAAGTAAAAACTAGCTTGACATTTCCTAGTCATTTGATCGGTTCAGTTGCAACATTTTCCATCTTTAAGATAGATCCATCTTCGATTGGTTGAAAGTTTATGAACCAACGAAGATCTTTACATACATGACTCGTTGCTCCTGAATCAATCCACCAAGCAACATTATCATCCTGCACATAAAATGCCTCAGATATTAGTGATACATAATTCTGACAAGAATTATAATTTTATATTAAAATCTGACCTTGTTGCTTTTTTGGATCCTTGGATCCACTTGGACCAGCATTTTTCTTTTCCTGCTTGCCTTTACCAACCCGACAATCCTTCTTAAAATGTCCGGGTTTGCCACACTTCTAACATGCCATCTTAGGCTTTTTGTTGGAAGAATTGTGGTTTCCTTTAAACTTCCGGTTATCACCCTTGCCATCCTTAGAATTCTTAGAAGGTCCACCATCTTCAACCATATTTACAGAAGAATCACCGACTTGGTTCTTGCCCTTAGTATTATTATCAATTTCTTGAGTTCTCAAAGCCTCTTTAATTCTAAAGTGACTTCCAAGTTCAACCAGCGTCATATCATCTTTATTATGTTTCAAGATGTGTTTAAAATCCTTCCATGATGGTGGCAGTTTGTCTATAACACCATAAACAGAGATAGATTCATCCATCTTCAAATTGTGTTGAACAAACTGTCCCAGAATCCTTAATAATTTATTGTATTGTTCCATCACCAGTCTAGAATCGACCATTTTATAGTTCATAAAATTACTGACCAGAAACTTCTTACTAGAAGCATCTTCTGTCATGTACTTGGATTCAAGAGAATCCCACAATTCTTTCGCTGAATCAACATTTTGGTATACATAGAAAAGGGAATCAGACATACCGTTCAAGATGTGACCGCGGCAGATGTAATCATTGCTTTCCCATTTGTAACGCTTCCTTGTTTGTTCAATAGTTTCGTTCCCAATCACTTCTGGCATGGGGGTACTCAGAACATACACAACCTTCAGCATGGTCAACAGAAAATGCATCTTCTTCTGCCATCTTCTAAAATCCTGACCCTCAAACTTGTCTAGTTTTGTAAACTTGCTTGTCATATCTTTTGCAGATTCTCCGTTTGTCATCTTCAGAAAAAAATATAACTTTAATCTATTTTGGGAAAAAATTAGTAGTAACTTGGACTTTTCTGAAGTCGTGTGAACATTATCAGATTGAAGTTATTTGTGGTTCACCCAAATAAATCAATCGGATAAAGTCAGAAATTCTGCAAGAAGAGAGAATGTGTTTTTGTTGTGAATTTCAAGAAAATGAACCAACCCTAAAATTGATCAATGCAAAACCTATATATGGATGTCAGCATACGTGTCTTTCCCCAACAGACACATCTCAGCCTTTTGCCAATAGACATATCTCAGTCTAACAGTCATGGCTAAAACTAACAAACACATCTTATTTCAACAGGTGTGGTTGCTGCAATGGACATGTCTCATAAATAATAATACCAAAATCACAATAAACTCGAATAAAGCGTGCACTCCGCACTCTACCGACTTGTTCAATTTAATATATGATTATATTGATCAACTAGTCAATCCAATTACACTAAAATATCCAAAAAACAGTAGTTGTGGCACCAGGTGACAGTAACATGACTTTTATATTGGCTACCGTAGAATTGGGTAAACAACCAAACAGAACAGAGATGTGTTTCCTGTAGCTATCAGGCGATTTCAGAGACTTGGTTTTGCTAACCAGTTCCCATACCTTTGATGACGGGAAACTACTTCTACAGTGCCCTTGTATCCACCAGAAAAGAGATCAAAGATGAGATCAAGTGATCTGAAGCGTTAGATTGGTTCTACATTATTAATACAAAGCTGATCCCCGTATTTAATTGATGGTTTACTTTTGTCCACCTCATTTTGTATATATAATGAATACTAAATTCAAAGATCCCCAAAAATACCAAGTTCGACCAAATCTGGTCGAAATTACTAAGCTAAATTCGACCAGATTTGGTCGAAATAAGTACGCTAAATTCAACCAAATTCGGTAAAATTTAATAAGCACTAGATTTTTAAAAAACAGCAGCAGAATGTCGCATAATGCATTTTGTTGCTCAATAAATTTTTTGTATTTTTGTAAATTTTTACTAACTTTTCCATAATGTGATTTCATAAAATAATAACGGACACAATATTAATTTTTGTTTACTAATATTAAAATTAAATAAATATGTAAAATAAATTTGATAATACAACAATTTCTATCCTTTAGTAACATATTGAAAATCAAATATTATAAAAATTAATTCACCCAAATGATAAACAAATATGAAAAAATAATGAATAAACTTAAATTGTTTTATATACATGAACTAATTAATACTAGTATTATTTCATTTCTAAGGTTCCAGAAATGAATTTGCCTGAGGTGATGTCATAAACTCTCATCGGAGGTGATGGAGATGAACTCGCCGAAATTATTGTGAAATGGTGAACTCCCCGGAATTGGTATGAATCAGATGAATTCACCGGAATTGGTTTAAATTAATTCTCCCTTTGGAGAAATACAATTACACGAGGTTGAGTTGGAGAGATGTGTGTATATATATTATATATATTTTACTGGAATATACAAAATGTATGAGTGTGTATGTAGTTTTTTGACTAATTTGGCTTATAGCCTTACAAATGAGTATTTGTTCTCAACAATTCTCGAGGTGAGCCAGGATCGAACCCAGATCTGGGATGACAGAGGATAAGCCCTTTACCACTTGAGCTATCCAACCGTGCTCGAGAGTGTATGTAGTTAGAGAGTAAGATTGAGTATAAATGTTAATTTTTTTTATAAGAGAATGAAATTGAATGAGGAATATAAAGAGAAAGAAACGAGGGTTAAAGATTGAGGTTGAAAGATTGACCAGTATTTCTTACTAAGGTTTAATATATAAGTATATTATTTTTTATGTACACTCTTCATTTTTGACAATCTTCTCATTCGTATAGTAGATTTACTCAAAACAATTTTTTTTTTTAAAAAATAAATAATATAACCCTAATTCATACATTAAACTTCATGTTTAGATATGAAAACTTGTTCTTCATAATTATTTAATTGAAGATTTTTTTATCACATTGATAGCATATTCTGTAAATTTATATTTAAGCATATGTATTCTTGATATAACTATTTTTTTGTATTTGTTCTAACCAATTAGATTTTTTTTTAAATTTTTATAAGATAAAACACAAATAAAAATCAAAGCAAAAGATACCTATCAAAGATGAAACCAAAGCTTCAAAAGAGGGATGATCAATTCAAAACGGCTTACTGAGAGTTACAAACTAAACATGATTAAATACAAAAGAACACAAAGACTACAGAGACTTTAAGTGCCAACTAAATGCACAGTAAATGCACACATTCAATTTTATGCACAAAGATCAAGTACATTGTAACCGTTGGTTTATATGTTTTCACAAACAAATTAACGCGGTTATAGTACTATTGTATATAAGTAATATACAATTACAATACATTTGTATCTTTTTTTGGATATTTTTGTAATTTCTTATATTTAAAGTTCATTCAAATTAGTTTTATTCTACCGCGGATTTGGGCCATTATTTTAAAATTAATAATTAACAACCCTTAAATTTTATATATCTCAACGCCTATTCATATTTTATTACTATATTTATTTAAAGTTGAAATTATGTTACATGAAAATATAATATTCAGTTTGCCAAATAACCGTTTTCTTAGAGATTTACACTTCTTTTCTTAATTATAATTTTTTTGGGTAGTTCTCAGCTTTTTCATTATAAATGAACTAAAATTTATTTAAACGGATCTTCACCCAAAATTTGAACGCCTTAGCGTAACGGACACATTGACTAGTATATATATATATATATATATATATATATATATATATTTCTAAATATTTTTTTAAATAATGAAAGTGTCCTTCAATTTAAATTTTTTCTTTGCATGATATGTACTAACCATTTAAAATATAAAATCAATTTTTTTAAAAAATTAGAAATTTCAACTGATTTCGATCGAATTTAGCTATATTCTACCATTTTTGGTCGAATTTAATAAAAAACTTTTGGTGCTTTTCCTTCGGCGACAAATTTGTTATTTTCATTCATTTTGAAAAAGGCGGGATATTTCTCGCCCAAACCATTTACTAAATTCGACCAAAAATGGTCGAATTTATATTCCAAAATTCAAGTTATTAGCGGGAAGTTTCCCTTTTTTTTGGCAGAGTACTAAATTCAACTGAATAAAAAATCAGTCGATTTAGCTGCTAAATTCGACCACATAAAAAATCAGTCAAGTATCAGTTTGACTAGTACAACTAACTAGTGTTTAGTCCTAAATTGGTGTTTCGATTTTTTCAAAAATATTTTTCATCGATTCAACCGTATGGATGTTAATAGATATATATATTAGTGATATAACCAAAGTTTCAGATCAAAATAATTTTATCTGGTTGTCATTTTAACAGTCAGACATCAGTTTGACTAGTACATCTAACTAGTGTTTAGTCCTGAATTGGTATTCGATTTATTTAAAAATATTTTTCATCGATACAACCGTATGTATATTAATAGATTTATATATTAGTGATATAACCAAAGTTTCATATCAAAATAATTTTATTTGATTTGTCATTTTAACAATCAGATATCAGTTTGACTAGTATAACTAAGTAGTGCTTAGTCCTGAATCGGTGTTTCGATTTTTTTAAAAATATTTTTCATCGATCCAACCGTATGGATGCCAATAAATATACTCACTCCGTCCCTCTCAATTGTTATCAATTTTAAGAGAGTGTTCGACACAGATTTTAAGATGAATAAAAAGTAAAGTTCTATAACTTTTTTATTTTTTTTTTGAATAAAAGTTTAAACATTCTATTTTCATTCATATTTTTTTAAAAAAAAAAAGTTATAGAACTATACTTTATATTTATCTTAAAATACGTGCCGAACACTTTTTCAGAAACAATAACAATGGGTCGGGACTGAGGGAGTATATATTAGTGATATAACCAAAGTTTCAGACAAAAATAGTTTTATTTGGTTTGCCATTTTAAAATTCAAGCAACAGTTTGACCAGTACAATTAACTAGCATCAATTTTAATTTTTATCAAATAAAGAAATTTGAAAATTCTTTTAGCGCACAATTTATTTTTTCAAGAACTAAATTTTTTTATTTGGATAACGTTTATTCTCTCCTATATTCATAATTTCAAAATATTCACTAACATTTAAATAAGTTTTTTTATTGAAAAATAAAATTTTGAAAAATCCTAAATACAACTGAAATCCATTGATATATATATTCGAAAAGGGCGGAAAATTTCCCTCACTTTTTTCGAATATTTTAAAAGTGTGGGTAAATTTCCCTCCATTTTGAAATATAAAATTTGACCGAAATCAGTTGTATTTAGGAGTGTCAAATCAATTACTTTGCGAGAAAATTCCTTCCACTTTTTTATTAGGGCTAAATTCGACCGAAAAAAATTTGGTCGAAAATTTCAACCGTTTTCGGTTAAAATTGGTTGTAAATTCGACCGTTTGAATTCGACCGAGGCCGGTCAAATTTAGCCGTGTCCAAGGAATTGGACCGCATGCTGTCAAATTTAACCACAGTCGAATCAGTTGTATTTAAACTTGTTTTATTGTAGTGTTGGTTCAAGGGTCAAGATTGTATTTATATAAATTTCCGTGGGGATGAGCATAAGGGGAACCTGCCCCGGAATATAGGCAACTATATTATTACATATTAACCCAACAAGAACTACAAGAAAAATGTCAATAGACAATAATTATGCACTGATGTAAAAAATGCAAAAAATCGATATTTTCGTGGGTGTAGTAAAAGATTCATGTTTTTCACATCAATTCTACACCGATACGAAACACCATATAATACATCGTCTCTAAATATATAACCGATGTATTAGATATGCAAAGACATTGGTTAGTAACTGATGCGAAAAATAAGAAACGATGTCAATTGTATCTATACAACAACATTTCTATAAATATAAATGATGTATTAGACATAATAAGATGTCAGTCATTAACCAATGTTGATGATTATAATTTTAAGTATTATATATATATATATATAGGGGGCTACTGATGTGGATCTCTCCACAAATAAAGAAAGAAGAAGAAGAAAAGAGATAAGAGAAGAAGAGGATATTTCAAAAGAACACGATCAATCCAGAAACGTGAACTTTGAATCTCAAATTGCTTAGATCAATCCAGAAACTAAGTAATTCGAATCTAACCTTCAAAACAATCCAGTAATTGAAGTTTAGAGGGAAGAAAAACTACTCATAGTTTATCTCAAAACAAAAGTTTTATATCATCCATTGTCTCTCTTAAAAGATTACATTAGAAGGGTATTTATAGGCTTAGACAATAACCCAAACCCAATAGAATTCCGAGAGAAATTCAATATCAGCTTGAATTAGCCAATATCTGAATCCTTCTAGTAAACAAATTTAAAAACCAAATCCGAATAGAAAAAAGACAAAAATCAAATCCAAATAGGAAAATAAAATCCTAAGTGCTTAAAACAAGAAAAACCCTTTCAAGTGAAAGGTAAAAACTTGCAAGCAAAATTCGAATTAATAATTATATAATAATCAGCTACTTGTCCAACTTCATGCATCGCTCCTTGATTCTTTGTTGTCCAAGTAAGCTACATAACCCATGTTTGCATTCTCTCCAATTGAACATGACAATTAGTACACATAGCCAAATCCCAATTAACATATTCATTACTTGATCCTCATCAGCTACTCTAATAAAAATCATTTTAGAATAGAAACTCTAGAAACCAAATAATTTTTTCAGGGTCAGAGGTCTAGCTTTATCCGCCAATAGAAATCTGTGTCAGAGGTCCCAACATCTTTCAGGGTCACTTCAAAGATGAAGTGCAGACTTGAGTTGCTCTCTGAAAGTAAATTAGACAATAATACCATCGAGGAAAATTTTAAATAGCCAGTACATTATATCACAGCTCATTCTTTCATTCTACTGATTATGGAAGAGAAGTATTTGATGCAGACATACGGTTGGCTGCATACCAGAGACATTAGCTTGTGGTTACCTGAGGGGGGATTAAGATTATCGATAGGCAAGCCTGCCATCGTCTACCATAATATTGCTTAATTATAGCTGCTCAAGAACTCAATGTACAATTGTAAGATTTTCAACATCGTGTATTGAGCTGACACTAGTAAGTGATCAAATTGAAGAAAGGATATGAGATTTAACATTGTTGAGCAAAGTTTACAATTTACACAAGTATATCTAATCTTGAATAAAAGCGTAGTGATTACCTTAGCCTTGTCAAAATTTAAAACTAAAAAATTAACATTATTTCAGTAAGCTCCACTAATCCAAAACTTCATACATTGGCTGTAGTCACTGAATTTAATGATAAGTAGATTGGGTACTACCCATTTGAGATACTATCATACCATGAATCAAATTCGTTATCCCAGAAGTACAATATAATATTGGCTCACTGAAGTACGTAGTTTGTTGTAGTTTTGTTGCAGCTAGCAGTAGCACTATATATATTAGGTTAAGCTAATTTCTAGGACAATTGGGCAAAAGCATCCTATTCTATACACATGCCAAAAAAGTGTTTGAACACCTAATCAAAATCACATTGTTAAACCAGAATATATAAGACACAAAATAAAGATATATTTTGTCATATGACATGGTAAAAAAATCCATGAATTACCGCAAGAGACAAATATTTAATCATATTTTTTTAGTATCCCATGGAAGGTGCTTCAAGGGACAGTCTCCAAAATCTCATATTTAGTATTATACTCGTTATCATTTTCATTTTCAGATGCATAATAATATTCAAACTCATCTGTGAAATTTGTGTCTTCTTCCGTGAAATCTGAGTCTTCATCCGAGTCTTCATCAGTGAAATCATTTGAATGTTCATCACAATTCCAATTGACTTTTACTAGGATCTGACCATCAACTATACATGAATCGGTTTCTTCTGTTTTAGGAGTAAAGGTGGCAGTGCCATTGTAACTACAACCATCACAAAAGAGATTTATGTCCACATACAGCTCAGAGTCCAATGGCACGCCTACACGTGATTTGGACAGTGGAATCAGACCATTCCGTCGTACTTCTATTGCGGTGTCAGAATTTTGGGAGAAGAGATAGCTTGTACAAGCGAGATGGTCAAATTTGCTGTTCGTAGTCTTAACAAGCCCCCTAACAGTAGCTGTGGCATCAGGTGAAAGTGACAGTAACATAACTTTTATATTGGCTACTGTAGCATTGGGGAAACAACCTAACAGAATGGAGATATGTCCCATGTAGCTATCAGGCGATCTCAGAATTGGGTTCTCTAACCAATTCCCAGAATTTGGATAATAGGCAACTACATCTTCAGTGCCCTTGAATTTACCAGAAAAGAGATCATAGTTGAGATCAAGTGATGTGAAGGGGTAGATTGGTCCTACATCCTCAATACATAGCTGATCCCCGTGTTTAATTGATGGTTTACCTTCGTCAACCTCAGTTTCATAATATAAATAATAGAGAGTGTTGTTAGCCTCTATACAGATTGTACCAATCTGATCCTTAGGCTTTACCAGAGAACTGCCTAGGTATGTCACCGAATATACCTCCAGTATGGAGATTCCCTCCAAGCTCTAGAAAAATACAAAAAATATGCTGATCAGATAGTCTACACATCAATCAATCTTTAAAGGCAAAGAAAAATCACAAAATACACAATCTCAGCGATTTTAAAATAACAGTAAAAACAACAACAAATAATAATAATAATTTCGATATCAATCAATACAAAGCCCTAAAGAAGGGAATACAAATAACACAACAACACAGAAAGAAAAGAATATTACCAGATATCATTTCAGAGGAGCAATCTGCCTTTGTGCCAGAAAGAAATATTACTGACAACGTCCTAGTAGCCTTCGAGTTGCTGCATTTTATGAAACGCAAGAATGGAGGTCAAGAAGGGGAGGTAGCTCTAAAACTTGATATTTCTAAGGCTTACGACAGAGTGAGGTGGGATTTTTTGCGAAGCAGGATGCGTTTGATGGGGTTCTCTGAAAGATGGATTAAATGGATAATGCTGTGTGTGACGACAGTTTCATATTCAATATCGTTTCAAGGTTCTATGGTTGGTCCAATCATGCCAGGAAGGGGGCTTCGTCAAGGCGACCCGATATCACCCTACCTATTTTTATTGTGTGTAGAAGGGCTTTCCCTAGCTTTGAAATCAGCTGCAACTAGAGGCATTATTTCAGGGTGTTGCATCAGCAATTCAGCCCCTTCAGTGACTCATTTGTTGTTTGCGGATGACAGCTTTTTATTTTTTAAAGCAACATCTTCAGAATCGCAGGCAATTAAAGAGGTGTTGAATTCTTATGAGGCAGCTTCTGGACAGGCAGTTAACTTTCAAAAATCTGCAGTATTCTTTAGCGCCAACGTGCGGAGAGATAAACAAGAAGAAATAAAGCAGGTTCTGGGAGTGTTCAATGATATTGGAGAAAGTAAGTACTTAGGATTGCCTTCATTGATTGGTAGATCCAAGAAAATGGTTTTTAAGTATCTAAAGGATAGAGTTTTTTAGAGAATTCAAAGTTGGAGTTCCAAACTTCTATCTCGTGCAGGAAAAGCGGTTATGATACGTAACGTTGCCCAGATGATTCCAGCCTATACCATGTCCTGTTTCCTTATTCCTAAGGGTTTGTGCCAAGAAATTGAAAGACTTATGAACGCTTACTGGTGGAAATCTAGTTCGCCTACGAGTAAACCGATCTGTTGGCTAGCTTGGAACAAGATGAGTATGTCGAAGTCTAAGGGGGGTCTAGGATTCAGAGATTTGCATGGGTTCAACTTGGCACTTTTGGGTAAACAATGCTGGAACTTAATGTCCAAACCAAATGCTCTTGTATCAAGAGTGCTGAAAGCTAAATACTATCCAGACTGCCACTTACTTCAAGCAAGAAGATCAGGTGGATCAAGCTATACATGGTCAGGAATTTGGGAAGCTAAGGAAGAACTCAAAACAGGGCTCAGGTGGGTTCTTGGAGACGGCCAAACAATAAATGTTAGATCTGATAGATGGTTAAGGAACAAAGACGACTTCTGTGTTGATCAAAGCAGCACAACTGCAGATATGAGCACAAAGGTGTGTGAGTTTTTCAGAGCAGATTTGAAGAGTTGGGACGTAACGAAAGTAAAAGCATGTTTTAACCAAGCTGATGCAGATGCCATATTGAGTACGCGTATTCCTCGAACTGGTACAAAAGACAGGGTTGCCTGGTGTCATTCAAGTGATGGAAAGTACACGGTGAAAACGGGTTATCAATGGTGGCATAAAAATCATGTTGGTGAGCTAGGTTTACAGCAGTCCAAAGGTTGGAGCAACATCTGGAGATTGAATGTCCCTCACAAAATCAAAATATTCCTGTGGAGATTTTGCCGAAACAACGTCCCAGTTAGAAATCTTCTTAGACACAGAGGAGCTCGGGTGCCGATTGGGTGCAATATGTGTGTGGAAGATATAGAGCATTTGGCACACTTGTTCTTCGACTGCCATTTTGCTCGAGCATGCTGGCAAATAGCGGGATTGGAATATGAAATGGGAGATGTGGAAAATGTGCCAGAATGGTTGCTAAACAAGCTGAGAAATGATACGGCGGAGAATCTGGGGAGAATAGCTGCAGTTCTTTGGGGAGTATGGTTTGCAAGAAATAAACGAATTTTCGAGAACAAATACATGTCTCCAGCGACCACTATGAACTGGAGCATGACACAGATAAAAGAATGGCGAGATGCAAACATTAAGCGGCAAGCAACTGGCTTAAACGAGAGAGGAGCCATGCATCAGCAAAATCGACAGTGGGTTAAACCAGAGCCGGGTTGTCGGAAACTGAACGTTGATGCAGCTGTTAAAGAAGGGCAAAACTCCTTCTCAGTAGGTTTGGTTCTCAGAGATGACAGGGGGCAGTATATTGCAGGTAAGACGTGCCGCTTTGCAGGGTCTTTATCCGTAGAAGAGGCAGAAACAGTGGCAATCCTCGAAGGCCTGTTATGGACGAACGAGCTCCCACCAGGTCCTATCACTATCGAAAGTGATTCTCTGCTTAGTATCAATGCAATCAGGAAAGGTAGTGTGAATTTTCTGGAGATTGGCCACCTGGTGCAACATTGCAGGAGTTTAATCAATAGTAGAGAAGGTGTTTCGGTAGTATTTACTAGGAAGCAAGCAAACAAGGCAGCCCATATCTTGGCTAGACATCCTTGTGAGCTTAATAGCTTCGTTATTAATTTGTCTCCTCCATTGTGCTTGTTGGAGACGCTATTGTCGGATGCTTTGATAATTTAATGAATTGCAATCTTTGTTTCAAAAAAAAAAAACATATTGTTTCCCGATGGTAGATCTTGGTCATTATCATTCTTTTCAGGAGGTAATAATTCAGAGTTTACTTGTCCCACTTGCATATCAAGATGTATAACCTGTTTAAATTAGCAACTCAATATGTTATCTCAAAATTAATAATTACTGCTTGGATCTTATTCAAGATTATGTTATTCCCTAGATTGGTCAAGCACTGGCGATTTCTACGGAATGGTCCTACCACCCTCTTTTTGATCCTGGTAATTGTACCCTCTTATTCAATAAATTATTTTGAAGTAAAGTTTACTTATTTTATTTTTCTGGTAATTTACCTAGGTGGTCTAGAAGTACTAGATGGACCAGAACCAGAAAAGATACTGATCGGACCTCAGGTTGGCATCAGTGCATTTACTTTTGGGGACGAAAAACTAGTAGCGAGATTTCTTGGCTATCATACGGAGAATGTGATTTCTTGGACAACATTTTTCCACGGAAAGAAAATCACCTCTTCAAGCCTAACTATAGGAAGATTAATAATAATGTCGGGCTACACATGTGATTGCTTTATGTTTAATTTTTAAGTTTGAAGTTTGTACAAATAGCTAAATTCTTTTTTGTTGTTTTCTTATACTTAAATTATGAATGTTTGTAAAGCTAATGTTGGGACAGCCTGAGAGCTGCTTTTGATTTGGTCATGGTACATTTGAATGACAATATTGCTTGGTTTTGTGGCATAAAAAAATGCCTGGCTAGTCTATTTATAAACAGTTCCTTTTGTTTTTTTTAAAATATTGTTGCAATTATGTCCAAAAATATTGCCATTGAGAATTACATCAGCCATAAAATATTGCAGTTGGTTCAAAATTGTTGCAATATTTGTTAAATTTGACCATAAATTCATTGCAATTGGACTAGTTAATGTTGCCTTAAGGTGGTTAATTAGCAGACAAAAACATCTATTGCAATGATTTTACTATGTTGCTGTAAAATTAAATTTGTTGCTAAATATTGTCTACTGCAATGAGGTTGTGTTGTTGCTATATATGGTTTAAAACATTGCTATAGGATCTCTATTGCATCACCACCGGATGCAACGCCAAAATTTTTCATATTTGTTGTCATATTTTCTACTGCAACATAAAAATCCCTTTAGGCAATAAATTTTTGCTGTTGCTATATGCATTATATGGTGTAGTGTTAAATCGTCAAACAAGCAGAGTTTCTTCCGAAAATTACGAAAAAGAGCGGTGGTGACTTTCCGGCGACCACGAAATTGGTTACTAAAAATCGACATACAAAATACACCCACGCAACTACAATCAACTCTCTATGGTACACTTTACTCTAAACGCTTTAATTAAGAATCAAACCCAACGAAAACCCAACTTCTAAATCACAGTTTCTCATCAATACCCACCAAAAAAATTTAATCTTTTTCATAAAAAAACCCACTCTAAATGGCAAAAACAAAGACTTTAAAAATTGGAAGCATAACACGAACATAATTACATCAATCTTTCCCCTTCCCCGTCTTCGATCAGTACTACCACCGTCGTTGACGTTGCCGCCGCGGCCGATGGTGACCTCCACCGAGATCCATCTTTCTCCCCAGTTCACAATTAGCAAACCCTCAATTCTTTCACCCCTCATTTTCACAAAATTATACCTAAATTCAATGTTGGGGATTAATTTAGGTATTAGAAATTGTTATAGCCAAAATTTGATACGAAAGTTATCCGGGTCAAAGTCGGGTCAACAAAACTCAATTTGGACGGAGACCAAGAAAATAGGTTTTCACGGACAACCAAGGATGGACGATTAAGGACGGACGACCGAGGAAGTACGGACGGCCAAGGAACGACGTCCAAGGAAATGGGTTTTTGCTGGAAAAGTTAGGGCGATCCCAAACCTTGGAAGAGTTAGGGCACGCGCAAACCTTGGACGAGTTAGGGCGATCCCAAACCTTGGACAAAGTTAGGGCGAGCCCCAACCTTGGACGAGTTAGGGCGATCCCAAACCTTGGACAAAGTTAGGGCGAGCCCCAACCTTGGACGAGTTAGGCCGATCCCAAACCTTGGACAAAGTTAGGGCGCGCCCAAACCTTGAACGAGTTAGGGCGAGCCCAAACCTTGGACAGTTTGGCGAGCCAAAACCAGTGAACATGTCTGGGTAAACCCTTTCCATCGGAAGCGTTAGGGCGAGCCCTAAATATTTGATTGACAAATTCCTTTGACGGATTCCTCGGACAAGATTACTTTGACAGATTCGTATATTGACTTTTCTTGGACAGAGTTAAGGCAAGCCCTAACCATTGAATAAGTTAGGGCGCACCCTATAAAGAGATCAAAGGCTGATAACACAAGGTGGCGCCAACATACAGAAATTTTTCGGCGTGCCCTTAGATTCTATTTGGCGCGGAATACAACTTTGACATGTTGCTTGGACGAGGACTTTGGATGTTTTAAGGAGGAAGAAGATTATTATTACTAACATATTTTTTGCAAGTACTCTATTGAAAAACTCCTTCCTGTAATGCAACCACATGAAGGCGGTGTCCGTGTTAAGAGACCTCCAGGGGTATGCCTAGACGGAAGTCCTCCTCCTGTAGTCAATGAGTGTCCTCACTGGGGATGTGGGGTGAACTTTGGTGTGTGCTTTGGGAGCTCTATCTCTGTAATCAACGAGTATCCTCGTTGGGAGATTTTGGAGTATCCTGCACTTTGCACCCAAAAACTTGGGATCACTTGTCCTGTAATCTGGTAGGGGCTCCTTATTCACGGCCTTGACTGTCAACTACAGATAGGTTGAAATTGAAACCATTTACAAGACAAGAGGCCCAGTCAGAGTCTGAATAGGCCTGTCACTTCAGATTGTCTGATTCTCGTAGCAAAATTCCTTGTCCCTCAGTATGTCTCACATACCTCAATGTATGAAGTAAAGCATCACAATGAAAAGTAGTAGGAGAATGCATAAATTGGCTTAAAGCTTGAACATAATAGCATAAATCTGGCCTTGTATTGGTAAGAAAGTTAAGCTTTCCAATCAAGGATCTGTACTTTTCTGGATCCGGCAACAAGGTTCCTTCACTTGAAGTAAGCTTAAGATGTAGAGGTAATGGAGTTACAGCCCTATCAAATATGTCATCAGTACAAGAATTAAGCAAGTCTTTAGTAAATTTCTTCTGACTCAGTATAATTTCTTCGGGAACATATGTAATCTCTATGAAAATAATGCAAAGCACCAAGATCTTTGATACTAAAAACAATGTTCAAATGATCTTTCATCTGCTGAATGTGAATAGAACTACTACATGTGATTATTATGTCATCGACATAAACTCTCATAATAGTTATATCAATACCACTCTTGTATATAAACAAGTTGTAATCATGTTTCGATTGAGTGAAACCTTGTGCAACCAGTTCTGTCGCCAATTTAGTAGACCATTGTCTCGAGGCTTGCTTTAAGCCATACAGAGACTTCCTTAATCGACATACCTTATTGAATGGCTTAGGATATCCTTCAGGGGGAACCATATAGACTTCTTCATAAAGATCTCCATGTAAAAAATCGTTATTAACATCCAATTGATGAAGAACCCATTTTCCAACTAACAGCCAATGCTATAATACATCTCACTGTACTCATTTTCACAACAGGTGAAAAAGTTTCTAAGGCTCTGTTTGGGATTGCTGTTAAAAATTGTTGTGCTGTTAAAAAAAGTGCTGCTGGAAAAAGTGCTGTTGTAAAAATCAGATGACTGTTTGGTAATTTTTTTGATTCGTATATGTTTTGATGCAAAAAATTAAAAATAATGATGCTTTTGGTAAGATTTGATGGTGAAATCAGCATCTGCTTCCCGCAACAGCTGAAAATCAGCTTTTTCTAAAAGCATGGGGGGACTTGCTTTCTCTAACAGCAGCTTTTAAGCCAAAAGCACTTTTCAGAAAAGCAGCTTTTAAATTTTACCAAACAGTTTTTTAACTGCTTTTCAGCGAAAAGCTGCTGTTGCTGTCTGCAACAGCAATACCAAACACACCCTAAGTAATCTAAACCAAATTTCTGATTGAACCCTTTTGCAATCAAACGAGCTTTACACCTTTCTAGTGTTCCATCAGAATGTAGTTTGACTTTGTACACCCATCTACACCCTATTGGCTTCTTTCCAGACGGAAGATCTACCAAATCCCAGGTTTGGTTAGCTTCTAATGCACTTAGGGGGTGTTTGGTTCAACAAATGTGGGTATGAGGTATTGGGTTGGAATGGATAAAACCCATACCACATAATATTACACCAGTTAGAAGTTACATAAGGTTTTTGAGTTTGAGATAACAGACATTGATAATCTGTTAAGTATGAAGGAGGATGTTTAATTCTAGTAGACTGTCTGATAGAAGGAATATCATGACTGGAACTACTAGATTGAGAGTTACTAAAATCACCAGAGCTACTTAAATCATGCATAGAGGAATCAGACACAGTATTATTAGATTGAAAATCAGACAATGTGGTCTGATCATGATCAGTATGTTCATGTGTATGATTAAAATCACTTGACACTGGAAATACAATATTATCATCAGAAAAAGCAGGGTGAGTTATAATTGAAATGAAAATCTCTTTGAGAAATTGAGATTTAGAAACTGAATGATCAGATATGAGATGAAAAGGAAAAGAATGTTCATAGAACACTACATCTCTGGATACAGTGACAATATTGTGTTTAAGATCATAAACCCTATAACCTTTTTGAGTATTAGAATATCCAAGAAAAATATGAGCAATTGCTCTGGGATCAAGTTTTGATCTGTTTGTTTAATAGTGGAAACAAAACACAAGCAACCAAAGATCTTCAAATGATCTAATGAAGGGGCAGTTTTGTGTAACCTAAAGTATGGTGTTTGATCAAAAATTGATTTCAAAGGCATTCTATTGATCAGATATGTAGCACATAAAACACAATCACCCAAAAACTGGTCAGGTACTTTTGATTGCAAAAACAGAGTCCTGGCTGTTTCTAACAGATGTCTATGCTTCCTCTCCACAACACCATTTTATTGTGGAGTGTAAGCACAGCTGGTTTGATGCAAAATACCCTTTGATTCAAACAACCTTTTTGAATTCCCTTGACACAATTCCATATAATTATCACTTCTTATACAAAGAATAGTAGATTTGTATTGTGTCTCTACAAACTGAATAAAATTTTCCAAAATATCAGGTACTTCAGACTTGTACTTAAGCAAATGAACCCATGTAAACCTTGAAAAATCATCTACTATCGTAATGAACTGAGAACAACCAGAAAGTGATTTAGTCCTATATGGACCCCATAGATCAATATGAAGTAACTGGAAAGGACTTACAGACTTGATATAACTAGAAGAGAAAAATTGTCTTGTTTGTTTGGCATTATGACAGACTTGACAAGTGGTAGCAGCAACACACTCTTGAAGTGGAAGATTAGGAAATAACACCTTCATTTTGATGAAAGGAAGGTGACCAAGTCTAATATGCCATAGTTTTGCATCCTCCATAGTTTTATGATTAACAGTATTAGCAGCTTTATAAGAAACATCAGATTGAGAACTCTGCAAATCATTAGTACTGTAAAGGCCATTCATCAATTTACCAAGAGGCATCATCTGAGATGTGTTCAGAAAATGAACCTGGATGTAACATTGATCATTAGTAAAGTTAACTTTACATTTTAGATCAGCACATAAACGTGTGACACATATCAATTTAAACTGAAACTCAGGAACATGGAGAATTCCTTGAAGTGTGATTCCAGTAGTTAGTTTCACAATGTCTATATGCAGGACTTTCACTTTTCATCCATCACGTATTGCAATGAAATTATCTTGATCTTTAGAGATGTCACAGTGATAAAAAATTTCTATATATGGACAAATATGATGTGTAGCACCACTGTCTATTAACCAATTACTATTAAGATTGAAAAATAGACAGAATTTACCTGCCAGAAGTGCATGTTTAGACTCAGTAGTGGACCCCTTATTCTGATTAAGCAAATCCATCAACTGATTATATTGCTCCAAAGTAACAGTTGGATTGACCACAGTATTATGTTCAAGTTGAGCATAATTTTGACCATGTTAAAAATCATTCTGAGAACTCTGTGAAAACGCAGCAAACTTCTTGTCCTGTCTTGCTTGAAAACCTGGAGGATATCCGTGGATTTTGAAGCATCTTTCTACACTATGACCACTGATTTTGCAATGAGTGTAGAAGTAGTTAGGCTTGGTCCCCCTCTTAGCATTAACACCGGAATTATTGAACCTATTTTGTGCAGCATTGACGTTTGATTTAAAATAGTTCCTCTGATCTTGACTCTGATTAGGAAACCTTCTTCAGTCTGCAACAAAGGCCATTGCTTCAGTTTGAGAAGTAATATTAGACAATTCTTTGTGCCTTTCTTCCTGTGCAAATAGTCTATAAGTCTGAGCAATGTTGGGAAGAGGCTGCATCATGAGGACATTTCCTCTAACAACAATAAAAGTATCAGAAAGCTTTATCATGAATTAAAGAACCATATGCTCCTGTTGTTTCTGTTGAAGCCTCTGAGTCAGATTACATGTACACGCATTGCAAGTACAATGAGGCAAAGGACTAGCATCATTGACTCCACCCCATAGTATTTTAATCTTTGTGAAAAATTCAGAAACAGAATCTTGACCCTGAGTTATCTCAGCTAATTGTTGTTCCAATGAATAAACCTGAGCAATTAAAGCATATCCGAATCTTTCTTCAAGATCAAGCCATATCTCTCTAGCCATTCTCATAAACAACACACTTTTGGCTATGCTTTCCTCCAGAGTAAACATCAACCAAGAGATGACTAGATAATTACACCGCTCCCAGAGTCTGTATTCAACTGCATTAGGTGCAGGAACATGTATAGAGCCATCTATGAAACCTAACTTGTTCTTTGCCGAGAGTGTAAGCATCATTGAGCGTTTCCAGTTGTGAAAACCGACTCCATTAAATTTGACAGAAACAAGTTGTGTGGTAAAAGAGTCAGATGGATGAATATAGTATATACTAGAGGGATCATGATTATTTTGAGGCAGATCTTGATTGTTTTGTTGCGCCATGTGATTCAGAACTTTGATCAAACAGTTTGTGTGCGCAAGAGTTTTACAAGGCAAAGAAAAAATGTGAAAGATTGTTTCACAGTATAATATCAGATTTCAGAAGATTCAACGAAGAAACAGTATCAATACTGTCGAGAATCAAGCAACAATGTGAAATCTCAAGCAGCAATGTGAAATCTCAAGGACAATGTCAAAAAAGGAGAAACAGTACAAAGATCTATACTAATTCGTTTGGATTTTTGATTTTTTCTCTTTTTAATGAAGAATTCGAAGAATTTCAACACAGATTTCAGATGAACATTATGAACATAACGATTACGATTAAGATTTGACGATTCGATATGTATATACAGATAGAAATGAACTTGTACTTGAGTAAAAGAGATGAAAACAGTGATGATCTTTAAGCAAGACGAACTTAATCAGGATCGAAAAGATGCCATTAAAGCAGCTCTAATACCATGTAAGTTTCTGTGAATATCAAGTTCTATATTGTATTGAAGAAGAAGTAGTTACAATGTGTTGTTTACAAAGCTTTATATACAGGACACTAATCTAACTAACTGAGCGGAAAAATCTGTTACTTAAATTATACAGCTGTCATGGTGAATGATGTGGCATAAGGTGTTGATGTGTGTGCTGATGTGTGATGATATGACTGTTACTATCAGATATATCAATAAATACATATCCTAATACATGCAAAGCTAGAGGAAGTTATGTATATCTCAACTAGAGGTGGCCAACCGTGCGGGTCGGGCGGTCCGGGCCGGGTTGGAAGCGGGTTGGAACCGGAAGAATTGAACACTTAACCGGCACTGGGAGTCGAGCGAATCGGGCCGGGCTGTGTTGAGCTGACAGATGGTAACCCGGGTTCGGCTCGGTTCGCGGGCGGTTCGCGGGCGGTTCGCGGGCGGTTCGCGGGCTGACGGGTTGAACACGCGGGCTGGCGGGTTGAGCAATTTGTGGATAGAATTGTCACATCTGTCAAGAAATAGTTATTTTATTATTTTTATGCATCATAGCTATATTCATTTGAAAAAACTAATGGAATAAAACAAATCACAAGAATCTTCCTCTGACTCACTTGGGTTGTTCTGCATTGTTTGTGCCTGCACTCCTGTATAAGATATAACTGATTTTACTAACAAGAATAACATTTTTGTGGTGGGAGCAGAGCAATTAATGTTGACATCTTTCCTGTTTAAGGTGTCCTGCGCGGGCTGTGCGGGCTGCATAGTTCGTTCGGCTCGCGCGGGCTTCGCCTGTGCGGACTCGTGTGGGTTAGTGCTGGTCCCGGTTTTTTAAAATTAAATTCGTATTCGGTTCGCTTCTTTCGGCGGATTGTGCGGATTTGAACCGGCCCGAATCGGGCCGAATATTTTACGGTTTCCGTACGAGCCGGTCCCGAATGTGCGGTTCGAACCCGCACGTTTGGCCACCTCTAATCTCAACTCTTAAGTCCTGTTTGAAAATAATTACATTAAAAGCTTCGGCTTAACAACACTCCCATTTTGCACCTCCTCACCGATCTGCGGAAAAAAGATGAATTACAAACCAAAAATTAAATTTTGAAAAGAAATTCAAATACCACATACTAATTTAAGCAAATTTGAGCTATAGCCAATCTTGAACCAATTTGTAGCAAATCGACCAATTTTATTGAAATCAAGAGCTAGGTTTCAATTAATTAAAAATTAGGGTTCAAAATTAGGGGTTTGAAATCTACAGCTCGAAATTGGGGGTTTAGTAAGTTAGGGTTTTGGTTAGGGGTTTAGGGGAGAGTGACGCTGAGAAAAAGAAAGAGAGGAAGAGTGACAGAGAAAAGAGAGAAAGTACGAGTGAGAGTAAAAAAGTTCAGAGAGAGCAAAACTATTTGATGTTTTTATCAAAGCGGGATAATGTTTGTATCAAGGGGATAATGGCAGCCTATCTTTTTTTGTTTTTTAAAAAGTGGTTTAAGACATCGGTTTTAATAACAACCGATATATAAAACATTAATTAACATTGTTTTCAAATAAACTGTTGTTAAAACTATATTTATTTTTACACCGATGTATATGAGGTGATATCTATTGATTTCTTGAAGCGAAATATATGATATAGGCAAGAATCTGGAGCGGGTATGGACTTCCTGGTCCGAAGCCGTTTGCTCGTTGTGTTTTTTCATACAGATTATAACTTGCTTTTCCTGCAATAAAATAATATGCAATTGTCTCCCGTACATCATTGCAGATTCTAGCTAAATTCATGATTTATTGGACTTATCTAAACCAGTCAAAACTCAAGCCCATGATGCAGATAATTGCTGCTTATAAGTTATGACCATGCCACAAAAGAGTAGACAGGTAAGGACTAACCACCACGGTTTACAATACCAATAGGGTTAGAGTTTCATCTTAATATTACTGCTTCATGTTTTACAATTGGTGGTGCTCCATGTGGGAATATAGGTTAGACAGATGCAAGCAAATAGGAAGTTATATATGAAGTTGTTACATTTTAATTATTATCGACTTAAATTATGTTTAGAATTTAGAAATTTTCCATAACAGGCCTAGATATTACACACCCGAGGTCCAGCTTTATCCGCCAACAGAAATCTGTGTCAGAGGTCCCAACATCTTTCAGGGTCACTTCAAAGATGAAGTGCAGACTTGAGTTGCTCTCTGAAAGTAAATTAGACAATAATACCATCGAGGAAAATTTTAAATAGCTAGTACATTATATCACAGCTCATTCTTTCATTCTACTGATTATGGAAGAGAAGTATTTGATGCAGACATACGGTTGGCTGCATACCAGAGACATTAGCTTGTTGTTACCTGAGGGGGGATTAAGATTATCGATAGGCAAGCCTGCCATCGTCTACCATTATATTGCTTAATTATAGCTGCTCAAGAACTCAATGTACAATTGTAAGATTTTCAACATCGTGTATTGAGCTGACACTAGTAAGTGATCAAATTGAAGAAAGGATATGAGATTTAACATTGTTGAACAAAGTTCACAATTTACACAAGTATATCTAATCTTGAATAAAAGCGTAGTGATTACCTTAGCCTTGTCAAAATTGAAAACTAAAAAATTAACATTATTTCAGTAAGCTCCACTAATCCAAAACTTCATACATTGGCTGTAGACACTGAATTTAATGATAAGTAGATTGGGTACTACCCATTTGAGATACTATCATACCATGAATCAAATTCGTTATCCCAGAAGTACAATATAATATTGGCTCACTGAAGTACGTAGTTTGTTGTAGTTTTGTTGCAGCTCGCAGTAGCACTATATATATTAGGTTAAGCTAATTTCTAGGACAATTGGGCAAAAGCATCCTATTCTATACACATGCCAAAAAAGTGTTTGAACACCTAATCAAAATCACATTGTTAAACCAGAATATATAAGACACGAAATAAAGATATATTTTGTCATATGACATGGTAAAAAAATCCATGAATTACCGCAAGAGACAAATATTTAATCATATTTTTTTAGTATCCCATGGAAGGTGTTTCAAGGGACAGTCTCCAAAATCTCATATTTAGTATTATACTCGTTATCATTTTCATTTTCAGATGCATAATAATATTCAAACTCATCTGTGAAATTTGTGTCTTCTTCCGTGAAATCTGAGTCTTCATCCGAGTCTTCATCAGTGAAATCATTTGAATGTTCATCACAATTCCAATTGACTTTTACTAGGATCACAATACCTGCAATTAATCTTTATTTGAGACATCTGTAACACAGCTGAATCAAGGGTTTGAGAATCAAGGGTTTTAAGGATTATCATCAATCTCTTCAGGTATTCACATGTATCAGTTTCCTCGATAAAAGTACTTGATCAGGCTAATATTATGACATCATATTATTTTGCAATTGTCTTTTTATTCATATATCATCAGTTCTCTAGTCTTTTGTTGTATAGGTTTATTTTCCATTTGACCTTTCTTTAATATATTACACGCAACCATTAGATTTCAAACTGTAATTGAGTTTTATATTTTGATTTTATTTTCTATTGTAGTTTCTTTGTGACTGATCTACATAAATGTGCAGAATGCCATTAGCTAAGAAGAAACAAACTGTTACAGCATGTGTTGCGATATATAATGAGATGATTAAAAAGATTATGGAGATTTTGATTGAAATTCTGCATAGTTCTGTTTGGTTAAATCTTAAAGTACCCAGACCGATAAATTTTCTTTTGGCGACTCTATTGAAGATAGACTTCAGGCAATTTTTTTGAACATTAAATCCATTATTCAAATTAGCGACCAAGTATGTATAGACAATGTTAGAATGAACAAAAATTATTTTGACAATTTGTACGGGATGCTTAGAGATATTGAGGGTTAAAAGATAATCGAAATATAGATACAAGTAAAATGGTCGCTTTATTTCTCTACATACTTGCACATAATAAAAAAACAAAACAATTCAAGTTTTTTTAGAAGAAGTGCAAAAACGGTATCACGTCACTTTACGTGTGTTCTTAATGCTGTTCTTAAACGCTACGATCATCTTCTTAAGAAGTCAGAACGATCACAGAAAATTGCATGAATTCAAACCGGAGAATTTTAAAGGTAAATATTTTCTGATTAAGATACTTTACTATACTAGTTAGCTTACACAATTATGTTTTGACTTGTATAAAATTATTTTTACAGAATTGTTTGGGTGCATTAGACTTTACACACGTGAAAGTGCGTGTTCGTGAAAATGACAAAGTTAGATACAGAAATAGAATAAGAGATATATCCACTAATGTTCTCGGTGTATGCTCAAAAAATTTGTAATTTATTTATATACTATCTGGTTGGGAGGGATCAGTTCATGATAATAGAGTACTTCGAGATGCTCTTTCACGAACAAATCCTTTGAAGGTTCTTCAGGGTAATTATATAGGAATTTATTATACCAGAAAATAATGAAAAGAGTACTCCATTTTTATTTCTTACAAGTTATGGTTAGTTTGTGTTAGAGACTAATACATTATTTGGTTGTTTTAGGATGCTATTATTTATGTGATGCTGCCTATATGAATTACGAAGGATTCCTGACCCCTTTTAGAAACCAACGATATCATCTGAATGAATGGAGAAATGGTCGACAACCTACAACACCAGAAGAGTTTTTTAATATGAAGCATTCTCGAGTAAGAAATGTTACCAAGAGATGTTTTGGGATGTTAAAACTTAGATGGGGTATTATGAGAGATACTACGTGGTACCCAATTAAGACCAAATATAGAATTATTTCAGCGTGTGCCTTACTTCATAATTTTATAAGGTCTAATATGAGAATAGATCCAATAGAGGCAAAAGTAGGTGAAAATGGAGAAAACCTGGAATTTTTTTTAGAAATCAATTAGCCAATGAAATGTCTAATGATTGGCAAAACTCTAGGAACCTTTAGTCATTTACATTTTAGAATTTTATATTTGTTTTTCGTTGTAATGTATCCATTTGACTTGGCTTTTTATGTTTGCGTTAATCCGTTTTTATAATATTCCATCGATTTGGTTGTTGCCATGTTCATGTAGTTCAATTATAATATCATATTTCTTGTATTTGATTTATTTTAAAACTTTGACAAAGCATGTAGGTTAAGCATAATGGGTTCAAATGCTGAAGTGAAATATTTAGCTTCCAAAAGCTAAATGTTTCAAGTCCTCGCCCCATTAGCCTGTTGGTGTCTTATATATACTAGTCTATAACCCGTGCGATGCACGGATTTCTTTTAACATTCGATAGTTTTTAATAATATATTTTATAATATAATTTTCAATAGTTGAAAAATAAATCGAAAAATATAATAAATTATAACAATATATGTTTTATAATAATTTGAGACTTGACTAAAAATAAATAATATAAAATAATATGTTGTTAAAATAAAGAGTATAAAAGTTTAAATATAATAAACTGTTGACGGAGTTCGAACCCTGAATCAATGAGAGCAGTTTAAATATTAATAAAATAATATTTTATTATTGTATCCAATGATTCTCATTTTTCTTTCTGACTTTAGATCTGACGATTGTTACCGAGTAAGTGACTACCAAATAGATGGTGTTTTACATAGATATATAAATATATAGACTCCCGGCGCCGCCATCGTGGAAGCCTATTCCCCCTTGCATATTCTACGTATAAATACCTCATTGATCACGCACCATCACCATTAAATCAAATACGAGTTTCTGCCTATAATATTTTACGTCCAGACAGACATGCCTAAGGCCAAGCCCGTGGTATATAAAGTTAAAGTTAGAGATGCCATTACTTATATTCTCATCAAAGACCACCCCTGCAAGGTCCCTTCTTTATTATGTATTGTGTATATATACTTACATGTTCATACAATCAATCTTTGTTCATCATATATTACTTCTAATATTATTATTTGTTTAGGGTCTTGTTTTTTGTCGATCGCCTTCCTGTTGATTTTCTTTTAGGGTTTTCTGTATGTATATATTATCCTTTCTCCATCTTGGAGGGGTTTTCCCTAATTTATTAATTAAAAATTAAGTTTATCTTAAGTTTTGGTTTCTTTTTCCTGTATGAGATTTGGGGATGATTTTTTATTCTTGACATTTTTATGTAGATTCTACAAATTACAACTCCAGTTGCTAATGAAAAACACCTGTTCGTTGCCATCGACATCTTCAGCGGGAAAGTGTTCAAAGCTATTTTCCCCCTATTCGGCACTTGTCTTGTATGCTTTAACATTTATCTTTAAACTTTTATTTTGTGATATTCCTTGGTTCCAAAGTTTAATTTACACTTATTTGCTCTCTTTTTTCTGATAATTATTTGTGCTTTTGTGTTACAGGTCCCTCGTGTCTGCCCTGGGAAAGGAGAAGATCATTGCTTCAAACATATTGGACCCAGAGTAACTTTGACATTTCTTCACCGACATTATTGTGAAAACTTGAACAATAAAATAATTTTCACGAGCCATATCCAATATTCAAATTTTGAAAATTTGCTTTGGCTTTTGCTTGATTTAATTTTATGTTAAGGATATGACTTTGTCAATTTGTGCGTAATATAGTCCCACAAGGACAATGGTTGTCCTACAACTATATATAATATAAGCAGTATGTTTTCATATTTTCTGTGGCAAAAAGGTGCAGCAATTACTAGCATATTCTTTTACAGTTTGAAGATGCAAGTATAAAACATATGATAAAGTTGGTTTGCAATATAAGGTTTAGGAGATATGTAAAGTAAGCTGTGAAAAGGATGAAAGGGGATGTACAACTAATTCTTATAGCTACTTGGGTTATGAGATTAGCTAGAAACCCGATTATGTATAAAATAATTTCCTCTCTCTAGCTAGCTGATGATAGATATGTGTGCATATACAGATACTCAATTAAAGAGTTAGTTGTAAATACTGTTTTTGTAGAGAAAGAAGAATAAGAAGTTCATCTTCAAATACTAGGCTTTCTTTACAGTACATTTTATAAACTCTCATTAATATGCATCAGCACCCATAAGCGTTAACTGCTTCCCACAGAAAACTTGAGGCCAGCTGGTAGGCTCCAGTGTAAGAGTCTTGAGTGTGGTTACATGTGCCTTGTAGAAGGACAAGCTCCTGCTAACTCAAATTCTGTTTCTTGCGAAGGTCTCATAAAATTGGAGAAAAGGCTGCTCATATAAGTTTGAGGCAGCCTGGGAAACTGATTGTATTCCAGCTGAAACTGTAAGCCAGCGTAGAAACTAACTCATCCATGGATAGCGTGAATGGTCGATTATCCCTTCGGATTACTGAACTGAGATGTGCAGTATTTTTTTATAGAATAATCACATTAATTAGGAGAAGGTACAATATATATTTTATTAATAAGATTAAATATCCTTATGGATTTAGTTGACTTAAATATTAAGAGTGGTGATCAAAACAAGTGATGAACTTTGGTTGGCTTGAATTTAATTTTTGAGAGGAAGAGAAGTTATGTTTTCTTACTCCCAATAATACCTCAAGGCAAATACATAACTAAATATTATGGATCCTTTGTTTGTATGGTTCAATATAATCTCACATTAAGTATCTTTAAAACCACCTTTATGCACTTTTTTACAACAGTGCTACATTTCTGATTTGCTTGAGAAGACAAACGATAGCATTAAACAAAGTCAGAACATTTTTTAAAACTCTGGACATTCTCGACATATCCCTTGTTGTGAAGTGTATATAAATAGCCAACCTTAACCAGTTTGATCGTGTTACAGTTTCTATACCACATCTTTATCGAAGAATCGACCATTTCGATGTTTGGGGTGATTTTACTGGAGGACGTCTATCATCTTATGCCTATGTTTACGGTAAATCTTTTATTCACTATAAACATCATGTGGAATGACGTGACTTGACATCCTTATTAACATTTTATTTGAATTGTTGGGATGCCATTGACCAAATAAGGTGTCATGGATTGCTATCTTGGGGTATCAAAAGTTGACATCACATAAAATAAGACGTCAACTTTATTTGTGATTCTAATAATGTATGTTTATGTTATATACTTTTTTTGTTAAGTTAGTGAAATTGTTATTGGTGGAATGTTTTGTAAAAAAGTGTGCCAAAAAATTGATCTTTAAGAGAGATGCCCTTAAACCGTGTCAACCGCGGGAGATGCTCTAATAATATTACAGCTCATTCACAAGCTTAGTTAGCTCTTTCCAGTATGATGCATATGTATTGCTCGAGCATGATGCTCTTCTAATGAAGATCATTTGTCAGTATTCAAAAAAAAATAGCTTTGCATACTGTGTTGTCGAGATGCCCCAGTTTTCTTAAATTTAGGTATTTTTTAACGTAATAATGTGTACAATATATTAATTCTGAAGTTAAATTTTTATGTTAAACTTTCCGGGGACGCATTAATCTCTATCATTTTATTTCATAATCAATCTAGATTTCTGACTAATTTGGATATCAGACTCAGATGACGTAAGGTGTATTAGTGACAGAATCACACAGATAATGTTCTTAGATGAAAATAAGTAACATTAGTTGATACATTGGTAGTAGTAAATATTTGGAACAAAGATAATCGGACTGTATATATGATTTCATTTTAGCGAAATAGTAGTAAATATTTGGGACGAAGATACTCCAAATTGCTACTGAATATATGATTTTCATTTTCGCAAACAAAAGATATTCTCTCATCATCTACTGAATCCAGATACATAACTACAGCTTCGCTACATGTACTTAATCTTTTCCCTTTGAACTGGAACAATGTGATTGTAGTTTTACAACTTATTTATGCTTGTTCAAACAAAATTTTTAAACTCTGAAAACTTATATACAATTCAAGTCATTGGAATGGCTCGACTAATTCAATTTCCTGAGTAGTTATAACAGCTTCGAAACACTCAGCAGCTTCTAATGCAATGATGCACCCTTGTCTTTGTAAATAGACCAAGATTATACCATGCAGAATATATAGTTCATTCTATCAAGAAGGAGTGCTTCTGTCAACAAGGTTTCAACAATTGGCACAGATTGTTCACCGAACCGTCTCAGAACCACAGCCATTAAGACCAAACTTTAGACATGTGTAGGATCAACATCTAAAGCAGTTGCAAAGGCTTTTAAAGCTTCTATGTGGAGGCCCTATGCTCCGTAAAATGCTCCTGAGATAGGCAAATTTATGATCATATCATCTTGGAATGTATTATAGAGTTTGGAAGTACTTATTTTTATAGTGACTACAATAGGAGAAAGTACTTTCAAAAAATGGTTGCCTTTGAAGCTTACTGACAAGAATGGAGAGAAAAAACATTTGGGAAGCAATCCTAATGCGCAGTCGTTCCTTTTCAAAGGCATCGAAGTTGCCCCTTGTATGTCTGCGTGTTGATCCATTGCCAAGCCGAAGAACCAAAGGTGGAAATTCAAGGTATACGAGTCCTCCAGCAAACAAAAAGAAGTCAGAAATGTTGTTACACAGTAAGTCATAAACTACGTACACAAGGAAACAACAAGCAAAATATGCAATCTTTAGCAGATTCAGATCTAAGCAGACTTCAGAGGGGGAAAATTGTAAGAGATATCAAGGTACTTCGTACATTGAGGGATAATAATGTAGAAGCCCAATAGGATGATTTATCAGTCTCCTGTCAATGCTACAGCTGATGACTCGCTAGAGAGAGTTTCAAGTGATTGTCAAGATGAAAAGAGTTTCAAGTGATTGTCTTTTATTATATATATTTAAGCCTCATATAACAGATAGCTAGAGACACTAATATGTAGAATATTATCCTAATTAGAAAATTATTATAATGACTGAACTATGAAACAATAAGCAATCGATAGTTTTCCAGACAAGAAATGGAGTCACGCAATCAACGAATCCAAAGCTCAAACACCAAAAATAAGAGCATTCAAACGAATCCAACAAACATAGTCACGAATGTTAGCTAAAAAGATAAATGATGTCCAAAATACAATTGTATTCCCTAAACATTTTATCTCCAGTTTTTCGCAAAAATCTCCTCGATCTCCTAATGATTTTTCCCCTTGATCTTCTTTAACAATGATCGACATATCAGATCCTGCAATTTATCAATTTTGAGGTCACGAGCAGCCTACAATCACAAAAGATAAAAAAAATAAATAAAAATCTGCACTAACAAATGGCTACACAAGGGGAAAATCTAAAAAACACACCATATTACACATAATGTTATGTCATGGTCATTGCTTACAATAAATAATTTAACCTCAGAAAATTAAAAAAAAAGTGACAAACATGTATCATTACATCGTCATTAAAGCTTGTTGAACAACAATTTAGGATCACCTGCAGCTTGTTTCAGTGGCAATTTAGGATACATCTTGATTAATTTACAGAAAGATGTTTAAAATTTGTAATCCAACATTTAAAACCAAATGAAGAAATCATATAGAAATCAAGAATTCATCATCTTATTAAGTATAGTAGCACGACATTCTTTGATAAAGAGAATACAGGACAATCTGGAATATAATTTCCAAATTAACCGTCACATATCTCTGGTCTAATAGTGTGGGTTGAAATTGAACAAAATTATCAAAGCTCTTCCATATCTCCATCGTAATTATCAAACACTAAAATTATCATAGATTTCGAGCTTTAGCTACCAGGCGTATATAAGCATTGTAGTAATTAAAAATTTTAGTCATCATATATAATTAAGCAAATTTAGTGAAGTATGCAAGCTTTATGACTTAGGAACTGTTTGGCAAATCTTATAAGCCAACTTATTGACTTATAAGCCCGCAACAGACGAGTGTTTGACAACCCAACTTATAAGTTGAATTTACAATTTCTAAGCTAATAAGTTGAATGTGAGTAACGACATACTTTTTCTCAACTTATTTTTGATTTTTCATTTTTTTATCAATTTTAGTTTTAAAAAATATATTTTTTAATGTTAATCTCACTTAAAATATAAGAATTAAGATAATTATATTTAAAAATTATTATTTTAGTTCATTTAAATAAAAAAAATTATGAATTATAAGTTAAATTATCTAAACACTTGTATAACTTATAAGCATTTATCAACTTATCACTTATCATTATAACTTATCAGTCACTTATTCATATTCAAGAACAGACACTTAATATATGCAACATAAAAAAATATTTACATAAAAATTGCAAACAATATGTGTATTACATATATATGTGTGTGATGAATTGTACTAAACAATCAAATCCGGGTAAGAGATCATATTGGTTAGACTGACAGAGGCCTAAGATAGTCATGAGAATAAACTAAACAGTATCATATATATATATAGTATTATATATATATATATATGAGCGGAGAGGGAGAGGAAACAAACTCGAACGAGAGTACAGAAAGTGGTCGGATCAACATCAACAAACTGAGCATCAAAAGCGTTGAGAGAATCGATGACAGCCTCGTCTTCGAGGGTAGAATAGGGTACACAATGATGTTTGCAGTATTCAATAACCTTATTCAAGGTCTTGCCATCGATTTGATGAAGCACAATGGGGGAATTGTGATCGCTCTTTGGCCTTGATAGAAGCTCTTTCGCGATCGACACGGACATGAGAATTGGCTTTTTCTCTACCTCAAAAACCTGTCCATCGGAACTTTGGACGAGTACCGTTAACTCCATGGCTGGCTGCGTTTGATTGGAAAAACCAGGGTTTTTCTCTTGTATAATCTACCAACGCACCTGATCATATCCTAGGATCCTTTATACTGCGATCACAATACCATATACACTCAATTTAAAACTGCAAATTTTCTATTTACATTTGTATTTGAATGTAAATATAAATTTATCCTTTAGAAAAAAAAAATTAGATTTGAATTAGATTTAATATTTATAGATCTAAAATCCGAAACATAATCAAAATTCAAAATTTGAAAAATATTGGAAAAAATCCCCACACACATATATATATACACACATACTAGCCTAAAACGATGCATGAATTATTTTTAATATTATACAATTTTTGAATTTAATTTGAAGTGGAAATTTTAAACTCTGAAATTTATTTATTAGAAATTTTTGATAATATGATTTGATAATTATTTTAAATATGCATATGTATAAAAGAAATTTTAGTTTTTAAAACAATATCACTGAATGAAAATTTTAGTTTTGTTGAAATTCACAGGTGTGTCTATAAAAAATAATTATGTTTTAATTAAAAGATAAATTTTAGCTCTCATCAATAGTAAACGAATTATCTTTATTTTGGTATACCGAACAAATCTAACTAATTATATTCAAATTTATTTTGGTTTAATCAATATATTCCTAAACTTTGCTAGCAAAGAATTTTTCAAATTACGCTAAATACCTTCCCTTCCAATTAAAATTATACTACTTACTACTCTTATGTCCTTTTTGGTAAATGTACGTTCAAATATGGATCCTCCAACTATATATGGGTTAACCCGTTGTTCCAAGATTACTAATTTTTACAGCTATAGATTGTTATCAAGTTGGATAATCCGGTTTCAGGGGTGAAACCTATGTCTATTAGATTAAATCAGATCAAATATTGTACAACAAACTTAACGTGATTGTAGCAAGATCAAGCCTATCATTACTCCTCTATGTAAGTAAAATTCAAATTTAAATGTACTTCTGCTTCTATCGATTGTAAACATAGCATAAGTTACAATATTTGCGTTATTTGGATTGTAAAAACACAGTAGTATCTTGCCATGACTGCAGATGGTAATCCATCTGCATAGAAACAACGTAATAATGGTCCATTATCTCATTCTTCTTCACAAAAAGGTAAGAGTCTCTTCAATGACCAAGTCATATTTGAATTTTAATGTTTTCACATGGTTTACGGGACGATGTGTTGTAGGTTGGAGAAAAAACCAGTCAGTTGTTTACATTTTCTATTGGTAAAAAGAACTCTTCTATAAATTCTACAGTTCCTCAAAACCACAATCACAATGTTCAAGGATCTTCTGGTTTAGGTATGTGTTACAGAGATATGTTTACCATAGTAATCTTAAATTATCTAAGTTCATGTTCTATGTTTGTAGGGCACAAACGAAATCCTCTTGGTCAGTTGTCTCAGTCATCAGCATTGAAAGGTTTGGGGATTGTTTTTTGTATCACTATCAACTAAATTTTCAGCATTATTAACTAAATTTTTGTAGGCTTGGATGAACGTTTCTTGCATGCCCATAAGAATTCACAGTCACAACATAAACTCTCTTTGTCAAGTTTGAGCTATCAATTTGGAACAACTCAATTACTATCTTCTCGAAAGGATAGTCATGTGAACCATCCATCGTCATCAGGTTGGTTGGACGATATGTTGTTTAAATTTTGTTACAGAAAATGATCTTCCCCGCATTTGTAGGTCGGAAGCGCTTCTCTCCTGGACCATTGTCTCCTTCTTCCGCGCTTAAAGGTCTGCCATATTATTGCGTAGGAATGCAACTAACTTGAATTATTGATAGGTCACTAACTTATCATCGAACTAACAAAATATATGAAACATCTTTTCAGGTTCAAGGATAAAACTGTAGAGTTTTCTGAAAAATTTAAATTTCGGGACGAATTGTTGCATCAATGTTCATTTTCTGAGAATGCGGACCCCAATGTCTCAGTATCAATTAAAAGCGGTATATATAGTATTCCATTGACGTACATTTTGTTTGCCCACAAATATCTTTGATGTCCACGCATGTTTGACGTAATTTTTTGTTATGTTTTGTCCATCGTCCAACTAATCCTACAATTGTTCTTACACCATCACAACTAAGGCTTAATTTATTTGATCTAACACCTCAATCTGGATTGATGCACATAAGCTTCTCAGCTAATCCATATACTCCTAAACAATCAGCGTCTTCAGGTATAACTATTACTGTTCAATAACTTTATAACTTTTGTATAGTTAGTAGTAGTACATCTAACTTTTTCAATCCATGTTTCTCAAGTTTTGCAGCAAAGTCCTATTGCTCGAATATTACAGAATAGGCCAGCATTGGCTAAGAAACATAGTATGTTTGAGCTCCCTGCATCTAGGATAATACCAAGCAACAATCCAAAATTAAATATGAAAGAGTCTGGACATTGTTATAAGTTTCCATCAAAAATTTTATGCAAAAATGCTCCTTTAATGATTTCACATATTGAAACCTTTTTATTATATGCGCAGACAAGAATTTACGATCCCCGTCAAAGTTACGCACTAAAGATAAAAAAGCACAGATCAGGGGCGGACACAGACCCGAAACATGAGGGGGGCCAAAATATTTTTATAAAATGGAGATCTTCGCTCTTTCAAGTCATCACAATTATCCATAATCAAATCTACATTGATTTTTAACTTAAAATGGATAGTCCTTTGAACTCAAATGGAGAGGAGACTTGATTTAATTCTTAAAAAGCCAGTGAACGTGAATTTTGGTTTGTGGAAACTAGAAGCAGACACAAGAGAGTTCAATTTTAGTATACAGAGCCGATAAAGTGGAAGTGTTTTGATGTATCTGACTTGCTTATTGGGCTTTGTATGGGCCAAAGTTGAGATACTTTTCTAGATTTATGATCTACTTAGTATTAAGTGGGAGGGGTCTTTTTGTTGCACAACCCATTAATATACAAAATACATACTACTAATATAAAGCTCCTGCAAGAATGGGGGGGGGGGGATGGCCACCCATGGCCTTACCTTGCGTCCGCCCCTGGCGCAAATTGATACTCGCATTACAGAAAACTCTACCATGACTAAGAAAAGAGAACGACGAAATACACTATCAGTTATAATTCTAGAGCCTGAGGATCTTGGTGTTCCACTACCAGGTCGTTTTAATATTACTACAAAACATATTTAATTTTTTTACCTCTCATTATGTTTAGATTACTATTAATAATTTTGAAAATTTTGTGCATACTGGTTTCCCCATAATGAATGTTACTTTTGTCCGATTATTTTTATATTTTCAAAAGCATTTTTTATAGCATTTTTATTTTTGTTTTGGCAATTTTCCATTAACTGAGTATAAAATTCAGAAGGAAACTCTTCAAGCACTAGAAATTTGATGGATGCTTTCAATGATGCAAGTGATGTACCACTGGAAGATATGCCAGAATATGAGCATACATATAATAATAATTAAAGGATCATGTGAGAAACATCCATGAAAGATGAATCATAATAATTTTCAATCATGAATGTGTTTGCAGATGATGAACTTGATACAAGTGAACCCCAAGGTCATTTATAAGATTGTAACGATGAATATATAGATGGGGATTTCGGTATATGTTATTCCAATTAATTCACCTATGCACTTTATATAAAGAAATTGATTAAAACTGCGGATAACCTTTTTAAATATTTTTTTCAGATTTTTGGAAAGGATACATGGATCTTGGACCACCATCGAAAATTTATGGAAAATGTAAAGTAAGGATGTAGAATGAAGAGAGGAATAATAGATCAAGTAAAAACTGTAATATCCGGGATATAACGTGTAATTATTTTTGTCAATAAATAAATATTATGTGATTATTATATGAATTTTTGGTGAATTATCTATTAATTGGTATCTGTGTTTGATGTTTATATGTGATAAAATTTGAGAATTTTAATTTTATATGTCTAAAATAAAGTATAGATTATTTTGATATTTTTCTATTAATTTATATATTGTTATATGATTTTATAAAGGATTTATAGATTTAATAAATTATTTTTCAAATTAATTATTAGGAATATGTGTATTAGTTTGATGATAAGTTAAACAAAACACTTAAGTAGAAATCTAGTGATTGTAGCCTCAACGGATAAGACCATCTTGGCTATCCGTTGAAGGAGTAGCTTTACTTAGCAATAAGTTTAGTATTGTAGCACATTTCATTCTCTGGATTCAAGTTGTAATTCTTAGATGTTGTAGGAAAGTATCAGTCATGTTGACTACTAGTGGATATGCAAATAGGAGGACTAATTGTAAATATTTCATGCCTTGTAATTTTGTATAAGTGAAGAAGTATCAACTGATATTGAAGACCTTCAACGGATAAGAAACAAAGCTTCAACGGATGTCTCTAATGCTTCAACGGATAATATCCATCAACGGATAAGTGCTTCAACGGATAAAGACTTCAACTGATAATGCATCAACGGATAAAGCTTCAACGGATAAAGCCTCAACGGATAAGACATCAACGGATGAAAGCTTCAACGGATGCTTAGTTCATTAGCAGTTGATAGTGACAATTCACAAGCTGACAGAGGCACATGGGTTGACATAGACAAACTGGAATGTGGAAGCCTCTAGGAGGAATCAAGAAAATGCAGCATTTCCATTCTGATGCAAACAAGGAAGTATTCAAAGATCTACAGCCAAGCCCAAATTGCATTTGATAGAGAAATGAAGAAGAAACATGTGAAGAATCTTTTTAATTATATTTTACAGTTTTGTCTTCACTTGTAAACTTGGTGATATATAAACCAAGTAGCAGCTAGTAATTAGACATGAATTTTCCTGAGCTGTTTAGAAATATCCAGAGAGAAAATCATCTAGTTTGTACTAGGAAGCAGCTGTGATTTAATTCTTTGAATCACAGATTTTCTAAAATAACACATCTCTGGTGGAACAACAAATCCACCAGAAAAGTTTTTAAGATCTTTGTGTTCTTTACATTTGTGTTTGAATATATATATGTCTGCATTGGCTTCAAGCAATTCACACACACTTGTTCTCATAAACACTTAGCCTTAGAAACTGCTCAAAACTTGAAAAAGTTTTGAGATTTACATTCAACCCCCTTCTGTAAATCTCATTGTTAGTCCACTGGGAATAACAATTGGTATTAGAGCAAGCTCTTAACATACAAAGAGTTTAAAGATCTATTCTGCTAACATCATGAGTGCACAGAAGAATCCTCCTGCCACTCGAAAGCCCATTTATATCTTTGGGGCATTAATTGTCTTTAGTGTCCACATTAAATTGTGAAAATATTGGGGGTGGCTGGGAATCGAACCTTAGTCCTCCCGCCAGCCTAAACTCTGATACCATGTTGAGTAACCAGCTCATCTAAAACCTTAAGGTGTTAGAGAAAGACCCCAATTGGATAGGCTATCTGAAGTTGCTTTCTCCCTCAATATCCAAATCTGCATATTTCCCATTTTAGTATACTGCTCTTTATATTTCATTCACCTATACAATCTCATACCACCACACCATATTGTCACATGTATTTTTTATAATACACATAATATGTAAGTGTGATAGATGAATATTTTATTTAACTTTAAAGATAGTTACTTGAATTTCACAAAAATAAGGATAGTGACTTGGATATTTGTACATTTAATTTTAAAAAATTGAATTCCAGATATAAAGTTAGGCATAGTATATAAAACGATTATTATCTTATTTATTAATCAATTTTTAGTTTGAAAATATATCTAATATATTTTTAACATTTTTTATTATACATTATAAATTAAACTCGATTGCAGGATTCTTATTTTAAATTGGGAGTTTGATTTTCAGGCATTTTTCATAAAATTTGATATTACAGATAGCTCTTGCTTGTTATTTGTTATCGATTCATGTAGTTATTTGTTATTTGTTAGCGATTTGTTCTTATAGACCAGAAATTTCCGATTTTACCCTTGATATAAAAGTTAAAAACGGTACAGGGGTGTAAAACCAAACGAAATTTAAAGTTAAAGGTACAACTTGCAAGGAAATATAATATAAACCCGAACTGAAAGTAAATATAATATATGCCCCCGCTTCCGTTAACGTTAATGGTCATCTTGGATGAAAAGTCGTCAGTGGGGTGCAAATTGAAGCAAAATTTATTTTATGAGGTGCATGTTGACAGAGAAAATAATGTAGACCCAAATCGCAAAAATGAGAATAAAAGTGGGTTACAAATTGCCAATTACTCTTTATTTATTACATAATTTTAATTTTTGAATAATTATAAATGCATGTTATTTAAGTAATCAATTGTCTCACTAGATTTTAATAATGATTATACATGTACATAAATTAGATATTTAGCATATAAATAATTGAAACCATCATAATTTACTAAGAAATGTAATATACAATAATTTACATGCTAACACACACATACATATAACTTAATCTTACTTTGTTAACAGTAGTGTAAATAAAAAACTAACATTTTTCGATACATACATATATACGTAGAATTTCAAAAACTAATATTTTTCATTAAAATCAACTTTAATATCAATAGTAATGCAAATTTTACATTATTGTATATTATGATTGCAAGTTATTCTGACTTCAATTATACATTTTTTATCATTTTAAATTGAGTAAGTTAATTATAAGTTAGTAGTGAACTTAGTAATAATATAAAACAGTACATATAGTTTATTTAAATAAAATTCAAAAATTTTGGTCAACTCTGTATTCAACATATATGTTAATTTTTAACTTTTTATTTGTAAACATATTAATGGCATTCTACAGATTAAGTTTAATCATTTCGTTTTAAACGTACACTGACTACCTGTTTATAATCATTTATTAAATACAAATTATACAACACAAACAAGAATATATATATTTTGCTTAATGAGCTATATTAGAAACGTTGTGTAATTTGGTAATGTCTTGTTTGAAAATAATACACATTGATAACTTGTATTTGATATACGTTAGATATTGTACAACATTTACAAATAAGAAAATAATTAAGAGCAACTCCAACAAACTCCTTGCATTTTCACTACAAATAATATAAATAAATGAGCTCCTAATTATTTAGAAGCTAAAATCAAACAATTTCTCCAATAATTCTTCTTAAACTCACTCTCTATCTATCATTTTACTCATTAAAGTCATTTATGTTAAATAGACAGGTAAGAAAAATATAATATAATAATAGTTGAGGAGGGGGTATTCACTCCTAAAAATAAGGAAGCATTCGAAACTCCTAATGTTATAGAGGGGGACATGGAGCTTGTTGGAGAGAAATTTTATCTCCATTTTTTCAAAATTTGACTTAAGAGCCTATATAAGGATAGTGTTAAAGTTGCTCTAAGAATATTATAATTGCATGATGCATAAAAAATTCTAGAAAATGACCTGTGCCTAGATAATTGGACAAAAGCATCCTATAGCAAAAGCAATCACATGCAAAAAAAATGTTTTAACATCTAATCAAAATCACATTTATTAAACCAGAATAAGACACAAAATGAAGATATATTTTGTCATATTACATGGTAAAACAATCCGTGAACTACCGTAAGAGACAAATATTTAATCATAATTTTTTTGCATCCCACAGCAGGTGCTTCAAGGGATTATCTACAAAATCTCATATTTAGTATTCTGCTCACTATCATTTCATATTAAGACGTAGAATAAAAGTCAAACTCATCTCTTAAATTTGTGTCTTCATCCGTAAAATCCGAGTCTTCATCCGTGAAATGTGAGTCTTCATCAAAACTCCAAGTGTCTTTTACTAGGATCTGTCCGTCAACTATACATGAATCGTTTTCTTCTATTTTAGGAGTAAAGGTGGCGCTGCCTTTAATGACGACTATCACAGAAGAGGGAGATGTCCACATATAGCTCAGAGTTCAATGGGACCCCTACACGTGATTATGATAGTGGAATCAGAACATTCCGTCGTACTTTTATTGCGCTAGCATGATTGGAAAAGAGATAGCTAGTACAAGAAGGATTGTCAAATTCCCCGTTCGTAGCCATAACAACACCATTAACAGTGTTGGGAAAAAATTAGTAGTAAGTTGGATTTTTCTAAAGTCGTGTGAACACTTTCAGATTGAAGTTATTTGTGATTCACCCAAATAAATCAATCGGATAAAGTCAGAAATTCTGCAAGAAGAGAGAATGTGTTTTTGTTGTGAAATTCAAGAAAATGAACCAACCCTAAAATTGATCAATACAACACCTGTATATGGATGTCAGTAGATGTGTCTTTTCCCAACAGATACATCTCAGTCTTTTGCCAATAGACACATCTCAGTCTAACAGTCATGACTAAAACTAACAGACACATCTTATTTCAACAGGTGTGGCTGCTGCCAATGGACATGTCTCATAAACAATAATTCAAAAATCACAATAAACTCGAACAAAGCATGCACTCCGCACTCTCCCGACTTGTCCAATTTAATATTATGATTATATTGATCAACTAGTCAATCTAATTACACTAAAATATCCAACAATCCTCCCCCATTTTAGCGTGATCCATGATTAACTAAAATAAATTCACAACAAACAACAAACTCATGCATAAATGAAATATCGTGATGATTGAATTTCATATTAATATATTACACATTCCATATATTCGAATATCAAGGTATCACTATGGATTGAACATCTACCATTCATAGAGAATACACGAATATAATATACACATAAATTTACATTCTCAAATTGTTCTTACTTGACACTATCTTTTACTAGCCTTGTGTCCTAATCCTTCATAAGCATATAAAAGCCAAGTCCTAGCTTCTTGAAGCAGCTAAACTTCATGCTCAAATAGGTAGTTCTTTTACTCTCGCACCTGCATATGCAATTTTTTAAAAGAACTATTAAGAAGATAAGCTTCAACCTCCTCAACTTGCAGGTCTGAACACATACCTTGGGATGATACATCTAATGTGTTCCAATCTCTAGATGTTAAGCTTTCCACATTAAATTCAGCACCTAATGTAATATTAGGTGAGAATTGGGTTTTTCAACATGAGAGACTTTTAGATGGACTTCAATCCCATCTCCACAGCCGACTTGTGCACAAGATCTCTACTCAACCCTTTGGTTAGATGATCGGCTAAATTATGTTGAGTTCTTATAAACTCCACTAATATAACACCATGCGTGATAAGCTCACGAATCATGCTGTGTCTAACACCTAAGTGTCTAGACTTGCCTTTGAACACTTGTCTATAAGCATTAGCCAATGCAGACTCACTATCACATCTGATAAATATGGGTGATATCGGTTTAGGCCATAATGGAATCTCATAAATCAGATTTCTTAGCCATTCAGCTTCTTTACCAGCCGCTGATAATGCCACAAATTCAGATTCCATCGTTGAATCAGTAATGCAACTCTGTTTCTTTGATGTCCAAGAGATAACACCTCCTCCAAGAAGGAATACCCAACCACTTGTGGAAGAATGATCTTCCTTATTGGAAATCCAACTTGCATCTGAATGACCTTCAATAACTGAAGGAAATCCAGTATATATCAAACCATAATCCATGGTTCCTTTCAAGTACTTGAACACTCGACTTAAGGCTTGCCAATGATGTGAACTTGATTTGCTTGTATACCTACTAAGCTTTCCAACTACATAGGAAATATCCGGCCTAGTGCTTATCATGGCATACATAAGACTACCAATAGCCCTTGATCAGTATTCAAGTTGAGATACTGCCACACCCTTATTAGGTAGGAGTGTTATACTAGGATCAAAAGGAGTGCTAACAGGAGAACAATCCTTAAAGTTAAATTTTTTCAAAATCTTCTTAATATAATGAGATTGAGAAATTGAAATACCATTGTTCTCACGCTTGATCTTTATACCAAGAATCACCTCAGCCTCCCCCATGTCTTTCATATCAAAATTAGATGACAAGAACCTTTTTATTTTATTCACTTGATTTTGGTCAGTACCAAAAAGCAACATATCATCCACATATAAACAAATTATAACTCCTTTACCAGAAGCATCAAATTTGCTATATACACACTTGTCTGCTTGGTTAAGAAAATAACCATTAGACAAGACCACATTATCAAATTTATCATGCCAATCCTTCGGTGCTTATTTTAGTTCATAAAGTGATTTCTTCAACTTACACACCTTGTTCTCATAACCAGGTGTAACAAACCCTTCATGTTGTTTCATATAAATCTCTTCATCCAATTCACCATTCAAGAATGCAGTTTTCACATCCATTTGATGAATGACAAGGTTGTGTATAGCAACAAGTTCTATTAACAACCTAATAGTGGAAGTCCTAGCAACAGGAGCATAAGTATCAAAATAATCAATCCCTTCTTTTTGTCTAAAGCCTTGGATAACCAATCTAGCTTTAAACTTATCTATTGTACCGTCCACCTTCATTTTCCTTTTGAAGATCCATCTGTTTCCCAATGCTTTACAGCCAGGGGGAGATCACTCAATTCCCATGTATTATTATTAATGATAGAATCCATCTCATCCTGGATAGCTTCTTTCCAGAATGCAACATCCCTTGATGCCATAGCTTCACTAAAAGTTTTTGGATCATCCTCAATAATAAAACAATATTGGTATTGATATTCAATTTCATCTCTAGAACCTTCAACTAGATAAAGATGAGAACCATCTCCAAAAGACTTCACTTTTCTAGCTCTAGTGCTTCTCCTTGGTTCAGACGGTCCATGAACATCTTCAGTAGAAACTGAGTTCCTACTATAAGAATTCTAAAGCATGTCCTTTGGCCTAGGCATAGACGTAAATCTGTTTTCATCAAAGATAGCATCTCTTGACTCAATAATCAAGTTCACAGACACATAGTCATTTGATTCTAACACATAAAATCTATATGCGATGGAATGCTCATCATAACCAACAAAAATACAATCTATACCTCGTTCACCCAAGTTTTTTTTTCAGTGAGTCTTACAACTGCTCTACATCCCCAAACTCTTAGAAAACTCAATTTTTGTGACTCTTTGTACCAAAGTTCATAAGGGGTAATCTTATTTCTCTTACTAGGAATTCGATTCAATAAATAACAGGCTGTTAATATAGCCTCACCCCAATAACCCTCACTCAAACTCGAGTAGGATAAAAAGGAATTAACCATTTCTTTCAAAGTCCTATTCTTTCTTTTTGCCATGCCATTTTGTTGTGGTGTATAAGGAGCCGTGGTTTGATGTATTATACCAGTAGATCGAAAATATACCGGATCATAATACTCCCCTCCTCTATCAGTACATAGATTTCTAATCATGGTACTCTGATGTAGCTCTACTTCTTCTTTATATATTTTAAAGAAGTCAACAACTTCATCCTTTGCATGCAACAAATATACATAACAATATCTAGAAGCATTATCAATAAAAGTAACTTCATACTTTTTATTTCCTAATGATGGTGTAGAATAAAAATCACATAAATTACTATGTATTAGTTCTAATACATCAGACACCCTATTAGCATCTTTAAAGGGCATTCTAGTTATCTTTGTCAACATGCATGTTTTACATTTTTCATTGTTTAAATCAATAGCAGGTATGAGACTCATTTTAGACATATCCTTTATTCTTTAATAATGTACATGTCCTATTCTAGCATGCCATAATTCTGATTTATTCAAACTATTGCTAGTACTAGTAGAAGCCATACAAGCAGATTCTTTATTAAATGGAGTATTTACATTCAACATAAACATACCATTACATAAATAGCCAAAGCCAACAAAATTACCATGTTTTGACAAGATATGCTTGTCACTTTCATAAACTTGTTTATATCCATGATTATTTAATACAATACCAGACAAAATATTCTTTCGAATCCCCGGAACATACAACACATTATTTAATAATATACATTTTCCAGAAGTAAAAACTAGCTTGACATTTCCTAGTCATTTGATCGGTTCAGTTGCAACATTTTCCATCTTTAAGATAGATCCATCTTCGATTGGTTGAAAGTTTATGAACCAACGAAGATCTTTACATACATGACTCGTTGCTCCTGAATCAATCCACCAAGCAACATTATCATCCTGCACATAAAATGCCTCAGATATTAGTGATACATAATTCTGACAAGAATTATAATTTTATATTAAAATCTGACCTTGTTGCTTTTTTGGATCCTTGGATCCACTTGGACCAGCATTTTTCTTTTCCTGCTTGCCTTTACCAACCCGACAATCCTTCTTAAAATGTCCGGGTTTGCCACACTTCTAACATGCCATCTTAGGCTTTTTGTTGGAAGAATTGTGGTTTCCTTTAAACTTCCGGTTATCACCCTTGCCATCCTTAGAATTCTTAGAAGGTCCACCATCTTCAACCATATTTACAGAAGAATCACCGACTTGGTTCTTGCCCTTAGTATTATTATCAATTTCTTGAGTTCTCAAAGCCTCTTTAATTCTAAAGTGACTTCCAAGTTCAACCAGCGTCATATCATCTTTATTATGTTTCAAGATGTGTTTAAAATCCTTCCATGATGGTGGCAGTTTGTCTATAACACCATAAACAGAGATAGATTCATCCATCTTCAAATTGTGTTGAACAAACTGTCCCAGAATCCTTAATAATTTATTGTATTGTTCCATCACCAGTCTAGAATCGACCATTTTATAGTTCATAAAATTACTGACCAGAAACTTCTTACTAGAAGCATCTTCTGTCATGTACTTGGATTCAAGAGAATCCCACAATTCTTTCGCTGAATCAACATTTTGGTATACATAGAAAAGGGAATCAGACATACCGTTCAAGATGTGACCGCGGCAGATGTAATCATTGCTTTCCCATTTGTAACGCTTCCTTGTTTGTTCAATAGTTTCGTTCCCAATCACTTCTGGCATGGGGGTACTCAGAACATACACAACCTTCAGCATGGTCAACAGAAAATGCATCTTCTTCTGCCATCTTCTAAAATCCTGACCCTCAAACTTGTCTAGTTTTGTAAACTTGCTTGTCATATCTTTTGCAGATTCTCCGTTTGTCATCTTCAGAAAAAAATATAACTTTAATCTATTTTGGGAAAAAATTAGTAGTAACTTGGACTTTTCTGAAGTCGTGTGAACATTATCAGATTGAAGTTATTTGTGGTTCACCCAAATAAATCAATCGGATAAAGTCAGAAATTCTGCAAGAAGAGAGAATGTGTTTTTGTTGTGAATTTCAAGAAAATGAACCAACCCTAAAATTGATCAATGCAAAACCTATATATGGATGTCAGCATACGTGTCTTTCCCCAACAGACACATCTCAGCCTTTTGCCAATAGACATATCTCAGTCTAACAGTCATGGCTAAAACTAACAAACACATCTTATTTCAACAGGTGTGGTTGCTGCAATGGACATGTCTCATAAATAATAATACCAAAATCACAATAAACTCGAATAAAGCGTGCACTCCGCACTCTACCGACTTGTTCAATTTAATATATGATTATATTGATCAACTAGTCAATCCAATTACACTAAAATATCCAAAAAACAGTAGTTGTGGCACCAGGTGACAGTAACATGACTTTTATATTGGCTACCGTAGAATTGGGTAAACAACCAAACAGAACAGAGATGTGTTTCCTGTAGCTATCAGGCGATTTCAGAGACTTGGTTTTGCTAACCAGTTCCCATACCTTTGATGACGGGAAACTACTTCTACAGTGCCCTTGTATCCACCAGAAAAGAGATCAAAGATGAGATCAAGTGATCTGAAGCGTTAGATTGGTTCTACATTATTAATACAAAGCTGATCCCCGTATTTAATTGATGGTTTACTTTTGTCCACCTCATTTTGTATATATAATGAATACTAAATTCAAAGATCCCCAAAAATACCAAGTTCGACCAAATCTGGTCGAAATTACTAAGCTAAATTCGACCAGATTTGGTCGAAATAAGTACGCTAAATTCAACCAAATTCGGTAAAATTTAATAAGCACTAGATTTTTAAAAAACAGCAGCAGAATGTCGCATAATGCATTTTGTTGCTCAATAAATTTTTTGTATTTTTGTAAATTTTTACTAACTTTTCCATAATGTGATTTCATAAAATAATAACGGACACAATATTAATTTTTGTTTACTAATATTAAAATTAAATAAATATGTAAAATAAATTTGATAATACAACAATTTCTATCCTTTAGTAACATATTGAAAATCAAATATTATAAAAATTAATTCACCCAAATGATAAACAAATATGAAAAAATAATGAATAAACTTAAATTGTTTTATATACATGAACTAATTAATACTAGTATTATTTCATTTCTAAGGTTCCAGAAATGAATTTGCCTGAGGTGATGTCATAAACTCTCATCGGAGGTGATGGAGATGAACTCGCCGAAATTATTGTGAAATGGTGAACTCCCCGGAATTGGTATGAATCAGATGAATTCACCGGAATTGGTTTAAATTAATTCTCCCTTTGGAGAAATACAATTACACGAGGTTGAGTTGGAGAGATGTGTGTATATATATTATATATATTTTACTGGAATATACAAAATGTATGAGTGTGTATGTAGTTTTTTGACTAATTTGGCTTATAGCCTTACAAATGAGTATTTGTTCTCAACAATTCTCGAGGTGAGCCAGGATCGAACCCAGATCTGGGATGACAGAGGATAAGCCCTTTACCACTTGAGCTATCCAACCGTGCTCGAGAGTGTATGTAGTTAAAGAGTAAGATTGAGTATAAATGTTAATTTTTTTTATAAGAGAATGAAATTGAATGAGGAATATAAAGAGAAAGAAACGAGGGTTAAAGATTGAGGTTGAAAGATTGACCAGTATTTCTTACTAAGGTTTAATATATAAGTATATTATTTTTTATGTACACTCTTCATTTTTGACAATCTTCTCATTCGTATAGTAGATTTACTCAAAACAATTTTTTTTTTAAAAAATAAATAATATAACCCTAATTCATACATTAAACTTCATGTTTAGATATGAAAACTTGTTCTTCATAATTATTTAATTGAAGATTTTTTTATCACATTGATAGCATATTCTGTAAATTTATATTTAAGCATATGTATTCTTGATATAACTATTTTTTTGTATTTGTTCTAACCAATTAGATTTTTTTTTTAAATTTTTATAAGATAAAACACAAATAAAAATCAAAGCAAAAGATACCTATCAAAGATGAAACCAAAGCTTCAAAAGAGGGATGATCAATTCAAAACGGCTTACTGAGAGTTACAAACTAAACATGATTAAATACAAAAGAACACAAAGACTACAGAGACTTTAAGTGCCAACTAAATGCACAGTAAATGCACACATTCAATTTTATGCACAAAGATCAAGTACATTGTAACCGTTGGTTTATATGTTTTCACAAACAAATTAACGCGGTTATAGTACTATTGTATATAAGTAATATACAATTACAATACATTTGTATCTTTTTTTGGATATTTTTGTAATTTCTTATATTTAAAGTTCATTCAAATTAGTTTTATTCTACCGCGGATTTGGGCCATTATTTTAAAATTAATAATTAACAACCCTTAAATTTTATATATCTCAACGCCTATTCATATTTTATTACTATATTTATTTAAAGTTGAAATTATGTTACATGAAAATATAATATTCAGTTTGCCAAATAACCGTTTTCTTAGAGATTTACACTTCTTTTCTTAATTATAATTTTTTTGGGTAGTTCTCAGCTTTTTCATTATAAATGAACTAAAATTTATTTAAACGGATCTTCACCCAAAATTTGAACGCCTTAGCGTAACGGACACATTGACTAGTATATATATATATATATATATATTTCTAAATATTTTTTTAAATAATGAAAGTGTCCTTCAATTTAAATTTTTTCTTTGCATGATATGTACTAACCATTTAAAATATAAAATCAATTTTTTTAAAAAATTAGAAATTTCAACTGATTTCGATCGAATTTAGCTATATTCTACCATTTTTGGTCGAATTTAATAAAAAACTTTTGGTGCTTTTCCTTCGGCGACAAATTTGTTATTTTCATTCATTTTGAAAAAGGCGGGATATTTCTCGCCCAAACCATTTACTAAATTCGACCAAAAATGGTCGAATTTATATTCCAAAATTCAAGTTATTAGCGGGAAGTTTCCCTTTTTTTTGGCAGAGTACTAAATTCAACTGAATAAAAAATCAGTCGATTTAGCTGCTAAATTTGACCACATAAAAAATCAGTCAAGTATCAGTTTGACTAGTACAACTAACTAGTGTTTAGTCCTAAATTGGTGTTTCGATTTTTTCAAAAATATTTTTCATCGATTCAACCGTATGGATGTTAATAGATATATATATTAGTGATATAACCAAAGTTTCAGATCAAAATAATTTTATCTGGTTGTCATTTTAACAGTCAGACATCAGTTTGACTAGTACATCTAACTAGTGTTTAGTCCTGAATTGGTATTCGATTTATTTAAAAATATTTTTCATCGATACAACCGTATGTATATTAATAGATTTATATATTAGTGATATAACCAAAGTTTCATATCAAAATAATTTTATTTGATTTGTCATTTTAACAATCAGATATCAGTTTGACTAGTATAACTAAGTAGTGCTTAGTCCTGAATCGGTGTTTCGATTTTTTTAAAAATATTTTTCATCGATCCAACCGTATGGATGCCAATAAATATACTCACTCCGTCCCTCTCAATTGTTATCAATTTTAAGAGAGTGTTCGACACAGATTTTAAGATGAATAAAAAGTAAAGTTCTATAACTTTTTTATTTTTTTTTGAATAAAAGTTTAAACATTCTATTTTCATTCATATTTTTTTAAAAAAAAAAGTTATAGAACTATACTTTATATTTATCTTAAAATACGTGCCGAACACTTTTTCAGAAACAATAACAATGGGTCGGGACTGAGGGAGTATATATTAGTGATATAACCAAAGTTTCAGACAAAAATAGTTTTATTTGGTTTGCCATTTTAAAATTCAAGCAACAGTTTGACCAGTACAATTAACTAGCATCAATTTTAATTTTTATCAAATAAAGAAATTTGAAAATTCTTTTAGCGCACAATTTATTTTTTCAAGAACTAAATTTTTTTATTTGGATAACGTTTATTCTCTCCTATATTCATAATTTCAAAATATTCACTAACATTTAAATAAGTTTTTTTATTGAAAAATAAAATTTTGAAAAATCCTAAATACAACTGAAATCCATTGATATATATATTCGAAAAGGGCGGAAAATTTCCCTCACTTTTTTCGAATATTTTAAAAGTGTGGGTAAATTTCCCTCCATTTTGAAATATAAAATTTGACCGAAATCAGTTGTATTTAGGAGTGTCAAATCAATTACTTTGCGAGAAAATTCCTTCCACTTTTTTATTAGGGCTAAAATTCAACCGAAAAAAATTTGGTCGAAAATTTCAACCGTTTTCGGTTAAAATTGGTTGTAAATTCGACCGTTTGAATTCGACCGAGGCCGGTCAAATTTAGCCGTGTCCAAGGAATTGGACCGCATGCTGTCAAATTTAACCACAGTCGAATCAGTTGTATTTAAACTTGTTTTATTGTAGTGTTGGTTCAAGGGTCAAGATTGTATTTATATAAATTTCCGTGGGGATGAGCATAAGGGGAACCTGCCCCGGAATATAGGCAACTATATTATTACATATTAACCCAACAAGAACTACAAGAAAAATGTCAATAGACAATAATTATGCACTGATGTAAAAAATGCAAAAAATCGATATTTTCGTGGGTGTAGTAAAAGATTCATGTTTTTCACATCAATTCTACACCGATACGAAACACCATATAATACATCGTCTCTAAATATATAACCGATGTATTAGATATGCAAAGACATTGGTTAGTAACTGATGCGAAAAATAAGAAACGATGTCAATTGTATCTATACAACAACATTTCTATAAATATAAATGATGTATTAGACATAATAAGATGTCAGTCATTAACCAATGTTGATGATTATAATTTTAAGTATTATATATATATATATATAGGGGGCTACTGATGTGGATCTCTCCACAAATAAAGAAAGAAGAAGAAGAAAAGAGATAAGAGAAGAAGAGGATATTTCAAAAGAACACGATCAATCCAGAAACGTGAACTTTGAATCTCAAATTGCTTAGATCAATCCAGAAACTAAGTAATTCGAATCTAACCTTCAAAACAATCCAGTAATTGAAGTTTAGAGGGAAGAAAAACTACTCATAGTTTATCTCAAAACAAAAGTTTTATATCATCCATTGTCTCTCTTAAAAGATTACATTAGAAGGGTATTTATAGGCTTAGACAATAACCCAAACCCAATAGAATTCCGAGAGAAATTCAATATCAGCTTGAATTAGCCAATATCTGAATCCTTCTAGTAAACAAATTTAAAAACCAAATCCGAATAGAAAAAAGACAAAAATCAAATCCAAATAGGAAAATAAAATCCTAAGTGCTTAAAACAAGAAAAACCCTTTCAAGTGAAAGGTAAAAACTTGCAAGCAAAATTCGAATTAATAATTATATAATAATCAGCTACTTGTCCAACTTCATGCATCGCTCCTTGATTCTTTGTTGTCCAAGTAAGCTACATAACCCATGTTTGCATTCTCTCCAATTGAACATGACAATTAGTACACATAGCCAAATCCCAATTAACATATTCATTACTTGATCCTCATCAGCTACTCTAATAAAAATCATTTTAGAATAGAAACTCTAGAAACCAAATAATTTTTTCAGGGTCAGAGGTCTAGCTTTATCCGCCAATAGAAATCTGTGTCAGAGGTCCCAACATCTTTCAGGGTCACTTCAAAGATGAAGTGCAGACTTGAGTTGCTCTCTGAAAGTAAATTAGACAATAATACCATCGAGGAAAATTTTAAATAGCCAGTACATTATATCACAGCTCATTCTTTCATTCTACTGATTATGGAAGAGAAGTATTTGATGCAGACATACGGTTGGCTGCATACCAGAGACATTAGCTTGTGGTTACCTGAGGGGGGATTAAGATTATCGATAGGCAAGCCTGCCATCGTCTACCATAATATTGCTTAATTATAGCTGCTCAAGAACTCAATGTACAATTGTAAGATTTTCAACATCGTGTATTGAGCTGACACTAGTAAGTGATCAAATTGAAGAAAGGATATGAGATTTAACATTGTTGAGCAAAGTTTACAATTTACACAAGTATATCTAATCTTGAATAAAAGCGTAGTGATTACCTTAGCCTTGTCAAAATTTAAAACTAAAAAATTAACATTATTTCAGTAAGCTCCACTAATCCAAAACTTCATACATTGGCTGTAGTCACTGAATTTAATGATAAGTAGATTGGGTACTACCCATTTGAGATACTATCATACCATGAATCAAATTCGTTATCCCAGAAGTACAATATAATATTGGCTCACTGAAGTACGTAGTTTGTTGTAGTTTTGTTGCAGCTAGCAGTAGCACTATATATATTAGGTTAAGCTAATTTCTAGGACAATTGGGCAAAAGCATCCTATTCTATACACATGCCAAAAAAGTGTTTGAACACCTAATCAAAATCACATTGTTAAACCAGAATATATAAGACACAAAATAAAGATATATTTTGTCATATGACATGGTAAAAAAATCCATGAATTACCGCAAGAGACAAATATTTAATCATATTTTTTTAGTATCCCATGGAAGGTGCTTCAAGGGACAGTCTCCAAAATCTCATATTTAGTATTATACTCGTTATCATTTTCATTTTCAGATGCATAATAATATTCAAACTCATCTGTGAAATTTGTGTCTTCTTCCGTGAAATCTGAGTCTTCATCCGAGTCTTCATCAGTGAAATCATTTGAATGTTCATCACAATTCCAATTGACTTTTACTAGGATCTGACCATCAACTATACATGAATCGGTTTCTTCTGTTTTAGGAGTAAAGGTGGCAGTGCCATTGTAACTACAACCATCACAAAAGAGATTTATGTCCACATACAGCTCAGAGTCCAATGGCACGCCTACACGTGATTTGGACAGTGGAATCAGACCATTCCGTCGTACTTCTATTGCGGTGTCAGAATTTTGGGAGAAGAGATAGCTTGTACAAGCGAGATGGTCAAATTTGCTGTTCGTAGTCTTAACAAGCCCCCTAACAGTAGCTGTGGCATCAGGTGAAAGTGACAGTAACATAACTTTTATATTGGCTACTGTAGCATTGGGGAAACAACCTAACAGAATGGAGATATGTCCCATGTAGCTATCAGGCGATCTCAGAATTGGGTTCTCTAACCAATTCCCAGAATTTGGATAATAGGCAACTACATCTTCAGTGCCCTTGAATTTACCAGAAAAGAGATCATAGTTGAGATCAAGTGATGTGAAGGGGTAGATTGGTCCTACATCCTCAATACATAGCTGATCCCCGTGTTTAATTGATGGTTTACCTTCGTCAACCTCAGTTTCATAATATAAATAATAGAGAGTGTTGTTAGCCTCTATACAGATTGTACCAATCTGATCCTTAGGCTTTACCAGAGAACTGCCTAGGTATGTCACCGAATATACCTCCAGTATGGAGATTCCCTCCAAGCTCTAGAAAAATACAAAAAATATGCTGATCAGATAGTCTACACATCAATCAATCTTTAAAGGCAAAGAAAAATCACAAAATACACAATCTCAGCGATTTTAAAATAACAGTAAAAACAACAACAAATAATAATAATAATTTCGATATCAATCAATACAAAGCCCTAAAGAAGGGAATACAAATAACACAACAACACATGAAACACTGCAATCTTTTTCAGACATGGATATATATATATACATATATATATATATATATATCATGATATGTCAATCAATTGAAAACATTAAAAGTACGTAACTAGCTTATGAAAAAGAAGCAGCAAACAAAACCCTAATTAAAAGGGAGGGAGATATAAAAAAAAGATGAATATATGGACACATTATTACATACATTAGGTGCGAGGGTCTTGCAAGCTTCTTCATCCGCCTCAGACGACTCATAAGCCATGGGGTCTTTAATTAGAGAACAATAAATCGATCGCACAAAACAAAAGTTTAGATGGTTGGTTTGGGACAGGGCGGCGTTGGCCTTATGTAGGGATTTGGTTTTGTTCTTTTTGCTTGTGGCTCAATTCTAGGAAGGCCTGAGTTTATTTATTCATTAAAAGACACGTGAATTTTATCGGTGTCTAGCCCAATTATACCGGTGCGTAATAAATTCAGATTGGACTTGAATTTATAAATATTTGTTCAGATTCGATCCGGATTCGAATTAAAATTTCTATTATTTACTCATATTCGACTTGAATTCGAATACAAATACTCTTATATGATTCGGTTCGACTCGATTATGCACCGAATTACTCGTTTTTTTATATTCGGATTCGAATTCGTCTAAAATAATACTAAAAAATTAAGAATATTCGAATATATTAAGTACAAAATTAAAACGTGATCATTTTTTAAGGATTTAATTTTAATATATATGCATGACATGTAATCTATACTATTATATTGAAAACGAAACATTAAAAGTTTGGTTGTTGGTTGTTGGTCGTATTATTATATTTAAAATATGACACTTAATATTATATTTAAAACAAAACACCTAAAATTACTCGCCTTTCAATTCTATTATATTTAAAATATGACACTTATATTATGATACTTAATATTATATTTAAAATAGGACACCTAAAATTAATCGCCTACATTCTATTATATTTATAATAGGACACTTATAATATATATTTCTAACTATACTATTATATTAAAGACGAAACATTGAAAGTTTGGTTGTCGATCGTTGTTGACCGTTAGATTTATTTTTAAAAATTAGTATTTTTAAGACGTATAAGGTTCGAATCCTGCCGACAACATATTAAAATTATATAAAAAAATAGTATTTTTAAGAGTTATAATCAAAATTAGAATTTATAATATATATGATAAAAACAACCGTGCATCGCACGGGTTATATACTAGTATGTATTATGAACATAATTAACGAAATCAAATCGAATATCTTTAATACATACATATTTAAGTACTCTGAAATTATTTGAACTACTATATATATATAAATATGACTGAATATCAGAATGATGAAATTCGACTCGATGTGTGTTCGAATTTTGAAGTGGGATTCAAATTCGCTCATTTTGTATATGAATACGAATTATATTTGTTTTCGGCCCTAATCTTGTTCATGCTTGGAGTCGGCTGAGCTCGTTGCCGCTTGCCCGTAAAAGTGACGACAATTCAACAATATTATTATCAATCTCTTCAGGTATTCACATGTATCAGTTTCCTCGATAAAACTACTTGATCAGGCTAATATTATGACATCATATTATTTTGCAATTGTCTTTTTATTCATATATCATCAGTTCTCTAGTCTTTTGTTGTAGTATAGGTTTCTTTTCCATTTGACCTTTCTTTAATATATTACACGCAACCATTAGATATCAAACTGTAATTGAGTTTTATATTTTGATTTTATTTTCTATTGTAGTTTCTTTGTGACTGATCTACATAAATGTGCAGAATGCCATTAACTAAGAAGAAACAAACTGTTACAGCATGTGTTGCGATATATAATGAGATGATTAAAAAGATTATGGAGATTTTGATTGAAATTCTGCATAGTTCTGTTTGGTTAAATCTTAAAGTACCGGGACCGATAAATTTTCTTTTGGCGACTCTATTGAAGATAGACTTCAGGCAAATTTTTTGAACATTAAATTCATTATTCAAATTAGCGACCAAGTATGTATAGACAATGTTATAATGAACATAAATTATTTTGACAATTTGTACGGGATGCTTAGAGATATTGAGGGTTAAAAGGTAATCGAAATATGGATCCAAGTGAAATGATCTCTTTATTTCTCTACATACTTGCACATAATAAAAAAACAAAATAATTCAAGTTTTTTTAGAAGAAGTGCAAAAACGGTATCACGTCACTTTACGTGTGTTCTTAATACTGTTCTTAAACGCTACGATTATCTTCTTAAGAAGTCAGAACCGATCACAGAAAATTGCATGAATTCAAACCGGAGAATTTTAAAGGTAAATATTTTCTGATTAGGATACTTTACTATACTAATTAGCTTACACAATTATGTTTTGACTTGTATAAAATTATTTTTACAGAATTGTTTGGGTGCATTAGACTTTACACACGTGAAAGTGCGTGTTCGTGAAAATGACAAAGTTAGATACATAAATAGAATAAGAGATATATCCACTAATGTTCTCGGTGTATGCTCAAAAAATTTGTAATTTATTTATATACTACCTGGTTGGGAGGGATCAGTCCATGATAATAGAGTACTTCGAGATGCTCTTTCACGAACAAATCCTTTGAAGGTTCTTCAGGGTAATTATATAGGAATTTATTATACCAGGAAATAATGAAAAGAGTACTCCATTTTTATTTCTTACAAGTTATGGTTAGTTTGTGTTAGAGACTAATACATTATTGGTTGTTTTAGGATGCTATTATTTATGTGATGCTGCCTATATGAATTACGAAGGATTCCTGACCCCTTTTAGAAACCAACGATATCATCTGAATGAATGGAGAAATGGTCGACAACCTACAACACCAGAAGAGTTTTTTAATATGAAGCATTCTCGAGTAAGAAATGTTACCAAGAGATGTTTTGGGATATTAAAACTTAGATGGGGTATTATGAGAGATACTACGTGGTACCCAATTAAGACCAAATGTAGAATTATTTCAGCGTGTGCCTTACTTCATAATTTTATAAGGTCTAATATGAGAATAGATCCAATAGAGGCAAAAGTAGGTGAAAATGGAGAAAACCTGGAATTTTTTTTAGAAATCAATTAGCCAATGAAATGTCTAATGATTGGCAAAACTCTAAGAACCTTTAGTCATTTACATTTTAGAATTTTATATTTGTTTTTCGTTGTAATGTATCCATTTGACTTGGCTTTTTATGTTTGCGTTAATCCGTTTTTATAATATTCCATCGATTTGGTTGTTGCCATGTTCATGTAGTTCAATTATAATATCATATTTCTTGTATTTGATTTATTTTAAAACTTTGACAAAGCATGTAGGTTAAGCATAATGGGTTCAAATGCTCAAGTGAAACATTTAGCTTCCAAAAGCTAAATGTTTCAAGTCCTCGCCCCATTAGCCTGTTGGTGTCTTATATATACTAGTCTATAACCTGTGCGATGCACGGGTTTCTTTTAACATTCGATAGTTTTTAATAATATATTTTATAATATAATTTTCAATAGTTGAAAAATAAATCGAAAAATATAATAAATTATAACAATATATGTTTTATAATAATTTGAGACTTGACTAAAAATAAATAATATAAAATAATATGTTGTTAAAATAAAGAATATAAAAGTTTAAATATAATAAACTGTTGACGGGGTTCGAACCCTGAATCAATGAGAGCAGTTTAAATATTAATAAAATAATATTTTATTATTGTATCCAATGATTCTCATTTTTCTTTCTGACTTTAGATATGACGATTGTTATCGAGTAAATGACTAACAAATAGAGGGTGTTTTACATAGATATATAGATATATAGACTCCCGGCGCCGCCATCGTGGAAGCCTATTCCCCCTTGCATATTCTACGTATAAATACCTCATTGATCACGCACCATCACCATTAAATCAAATACGAGTTTCTGCCTATAATATTTTACGTCCAGACAGACATGCCTAAGGCCAAGCCCGTGGTATATAAAGTTAAAGTTAGAGATGCCATTACTTATATTCTCATCAAAGACCACCCCTGCAAGGTCCCTTCTTTATTATGTATTGTGTATATATACTTACATGTTCATACAATCAATCTTTGTTCATCATATATTACTTCTAATATTATTATTTGTTTAGGGTTTTGTTCACTGCTTGTTTTTTGTCGATCGCCTTCCTGTTGATTTTCTTTTAGGGTTTTCTGTATCTATATATTATCCTCTCCATCTTGGAGGGGTTTTCCCTAATTTATTAATTAAAAATTAAGTTTATCTTAAGTTTTGGTTTCTTTTTCCTGTATGGGATTTGGGGATGATTTTTTATTCTTGACATTTTTATGTAGATTCTACAAATTACAACTCCAGTTGCTAATGAAAAACACCTGTTCGTTGCCATCGACATCTTCAGCGGGAAAGTGTTCAAAGCTATTTTCCCCCTATTCGGCACTTGTCTTGTATGCTTTAACATTTATCTTTAAACTTTTATTTTGTGATATTCCTTGGTTCCAAAGTTTAATTTACACTTATTTGCTCTCTTTTTTCTGATAATTATTTGTGCTTTTGTGTTACAGGTCCCTCGTGTCACCCATACTGACTATCAGCTTGTTGATATATCTGACACTGACCCATATGTACATTCCCTGCCTCTTATTGCATTCATAATTTTTTCCTTTCTTTTTGACTCGTTAAAGCCTTGTTTCCTTATACGACGTACTAATCAAACATATATATGTTGTAGGTGACCGTGCTTGATGACAAAGGGAACATAAAGGATGATCTAGAGCGTCCAACTGACAAGGCTCTCCTTTCAAAGGTTAGTCGATATAATGATAGTTTGCTGGTTTACTTTCTCTTGTCCTTGCATGTTCATGTCATCTTATCCAAATATGTGGTGTTTTCCTAAATCATGGGTGCGTTCATACTACATGTCATTGGATTTTTTAATTCTAACAAGATACTTGAAGCAGATAAACTCTGGAATCATAGAGAGGAAAGATGTGTATGTGACTGTCGTGTCTGCCCTGGGAAAGGAGAAGATCATTGCTTCAAACATATTGGACCCAGAGTAACTTTGACATTTCTTCATCGACATTATTGTGAAAACTTGAACAATAAAATAATTTTCACGAGCCATATCCAATATTCAAATTTTGAAAATTTGCTTTGGCTTTTGCTTGATTTAATTTTATGTTAAGGATATGACTTTGTCAATTTGTGCGTAATATAGTCCCACAAGGACAATGGTTGTCCTACAGGCTACTACTATATATAATATAAGCAGTATGTTTTCATATTTTCTGTGGCAAAAAGGTGCAGCAATTACTAGCATATTCTTTTACAGTTTGAAGATGCAAGTATAAAACATATGATAAAGTTGGTTTGCAATATAAGGTTTAGGAGATATGTAAAGTAAGCTGTGAAAAGGATGAAAGGGGATGTACAACTAATTCTTATAGCTACTTGGGTTATGAGATTAGCTAGAAACCCGATTATGTATAAAATAATTTCCTCTCTCTAGCTAGCTGATGATAGATATGTGTGCATATACAGATACTCAATTAAAGAGTTAGTTGTAAATACTGTTTTTGTAGAGAAAGAAGAATAAGAAGTTCATCTTCAAATACTAGGCTTTCTTTACAGTACATTTTATAAACTCTCATTAATATGCATCAGCACCCATAAGCGTTAACTGCTTCCCACAGAAAACTTGAGGCCAGCTGGTAGGCTCCAGTGTAATAGTCTTGAGTGTGGTTACATGTGCCTTGTAGAAGGACAAGCTCCTGCTAACTCAAATTCTGTTTCTTGCGAAGGTCTCATAAAATTGGAGAAAAGGCTGCTCATATAAGTTTGAGGCAGCCTGGGAAACTGATTGTATTCCAGCTGAAACTGTAAGCCAGCGTAGAAACTAACTCATCCATGGATAGCATGAATGGTCGATTATCCCTTCGGATTACTGAACTGAGATGTGCCAATATTTTTTTATAGAATAATCACATTAGGAGAAGGTACAATATATATTTTATTAATAAGATTAAATATCCTTATGGATTTAGTTGACTTAAATATTAAGAGTGGTCAAAACAAGTGATGAACTTTGGTTGGCTTGAATTTAATTTGTGAGAGGAAGAGAGGTTATGTTTTCTGACTCCCAATAATACCTCAAGGCAAATACATAACTAAATATTATGGATCCTTTGTTTGTATGGTTCACTATAATCTCACATTAAGTATGTTTAAAACCACCACTATGCACTTTTTTACAACAGTGCTACATTTCTGATTTGCTTGTGAAGAGTACAAACGATAGCATTAAACAAAGTCAGAACATTTTTTTAAACTCTGGACATTCTTTTCAATGAGAGTCGGCCTCCGTTTTCAGATCTAGAGTTTTAATCACCCCTTCTCTTTTCCATCTACAATTCCCTTTTATTATTTAATCATTTTCACTCTTCCATCTTCTCTTTTATTTTATTGTTTTTTCAAAATTTCGAATAAACTTTTTTTATGGGTGTGATCTAATCCTTTTTGGGTGAGATCTTTCTTGTACCTTGTTATCAAGGTTGTCCCAAATTTTTTTGGTGTCAGTATGTTTTGTTTAAAGTATTTGTTTTTGTTGGTGTTGATTCCGCTGGAAAGGATTTATATGATTTTTTGACAGATCTGGATTTCTTGCATCGAAACTGAGATGGTGAATATTACAAGTGCTTACTTTTCACAACACAAGATTGTTCATAATTTGGGGGCATTTGTTCCTCCGGTTTTAGTTGATGTAACTAAAAATTCTGAATATTGGGCTACAGATGGCATTAATGTGACGGTCAATTGTGATGCTGCTATCTTCAGGGTTGGTGTTGGGTGGATTGCTGGGAAAGTTATTATAAGCCTTTTTATTTTAAAGAATATTAATCTATTTGTTAAACAATCTGAAAACAAGACGACTACTTGTTTAGTTCGTTTATTTGTTTCCCAATCAGGTTGTATTATCAGTTCGGAGGTCTGTTCCGACTGTTTTTGGTATTTTAATGAATGCATTCTATTTTGTTTGTCAAAAAAAAAAGCCAACCTCAACCAGTTTGATCGTGTTACAGTTTCTATACCACATCTTTATCGAAGAATCGACCATTTCGATGTTTGGGGTGATTTTACTGGAGGACGTCTATCATCTAATTATGCCTATGTTTATTGTAAATCTTTTCTTCTATAAACATTATGTGCAATGACGTGACTTGACATCTTTATTAATATTTCATTTGAGTTGTTGGGATGCCATTGACCAAATAAGGTGTCATGGATTGCTATCTTGGGGTATCAAAAGTTGACATCAAATAAAATAAGATGTCAACTTTATTTGTTGTTCTAATAATGTATGCTTATGTTATATACTTTTTTTGTTAAGTTAGTGAAATTGTCATTGGTGGAGTGTTTTGTGAAAAAAGTGCGCCAAAAAATTGATCCCTGAGAGAGAGAATATTTTTTATAATGTGATAAAGCTGCCCTTCAACCGTGTCAACCTAAGGAGATGCTCTAATAATATTACAGCTCATTCACAAGCTTAGTTAGCTCTTTCCAGTATGATGCATATGTATTGCTCGAGCATGATGCTCTTCTAATGAAGATCATTTGTCAGTATTAAAAAAAAATAGCTTTGCATACTATGTTGTCGAGATGCCCCAGTTTTCTTAGATTTAGGTATTTTTTAACGTAATAATGTGTATAATATATTAATTCCGAAGTTAAATTTTTATCACTACTAGAAAATCAGCATTAGACATCGCACATTAGACATCAGTCAGAAAAGTCACTGATGTTAAAAGCTTTTTTTACATCACATAAAAAAAAAGTGATGTCTTTTTGGTATGTTTACATCAGCTTTTGAGTAAAATGATGTCTAAGTTGTTCTTTTAAAAACTACGTCACATCAGTTAACATATAAACCGATGTCCAATTTCTTTTTAACATCGGTTGATATAATAACCGATGTCTAAGCTCAATTTTAAAAAATTAGAGCCCGCTGCTTCTCCCTTTTGCTCCGCGCCCTTAGCCAAATTCCCCCCCCCCCTTAGTATATTTCCCTATCCCGCCTATTCACTCATTCACTTTAATAACATTATAACATAAAATTAAAATAAATCAAAATCAAAACAAAACAAAAAATTATAATCTCCACAAAAATAAAAACTCATTCACTCATCCCCCTTTCTCTCTCGACTGCTAAACCTAGAACTCTCAAATGTATGCTTACTATCTTTCCCCCTTTTCGATTAGACCTTGAATCTCCAATTAAACCTCTCAATTTCTTCAACTTTCTAAACCTAGAACTCATTTGTTTCAAATTTTATGACAGATTCGAAGATTAAGGAGTTAAGTGTGTTCATTGAAGTTTAAGGTGAGAAGTAGAGTTTCTTGGAGCTAAATCTTGTAGCTAAGGGTTTATTAAAGCTTAAATCTCGGAGCTAATTAAGTTGGATTTTGGTCTTAGAGTTTGTTGCTGTGTTTTTTGGGATTTTGGAGCTTGCTTTGTTAGGTATATTCTTCTTTACATATCTATTTATATATGTTTGGGTTGCATGATATATTTGTGTAGTTGTATGTATGCATGTGAAATTGAAATGTGTAGTTGTTGCATGTGTAGTTGTATGTGTAGTTAAAATACAGATTTACATGTAATAACAAGTGCTTGTATATATTTGTGTTTGTGTTGTTTGTAAATATATTTGTGTTTGGGGCTTGTTGTTGTAAATAGCATGGTTTATGAGTGAATATAGGAATTTTATATTGATTATACTAGGTAGTAAATGTACTATAGTATATAGTAAATTAATATGTTATTTGACAATCAGGTAGTTTGAGAATAACATGGACAAATCTTGGATTTTCAAAGATAGGGACACACTTGACTATGAAATCGAGGTAGAAGAGTTTTTGATATTTGCCGAGGAAAATGCTAGTGATCCTAAAAGAATCCCCTGCCCCTGTAAAAGATGTGCTAACTTCAAAAAATTTGCAGTTAAGATTATCAGGGGACATTTATATGAAAATGGTTTTAGTCTGGGGTACCTTGATTGGATTTGGCATACACAAGGGTCTGCAAGTAGGTCATCAGTTAATAGAAATCCACATATAAACAAATTATAACTCCTTTACCAGAAGCATCAAATTTGCTATATACACACTTGTCTGCTTGGTTAAGAAAATAACCATTAGACAAGACCACATTATCAAATTTATCATGCCAATCCTTCGGTGCTTGTTTTAGTTCATAAAGTGATTTCTTCAACTTACACACCTTGTTCTCATAACCAGGCGTAACAAACCCTTCATGTTGTTTCATATAAATCTCTTCATCCAATTCACCATTCAAGAATGCAGTTTTCACATCCATTTGATGAATGACAAGGTTGTGTATAGCAATAAGTTCTATTAACAACCTAATAGTGGAAGTCCTAGCAACAGGAGCATAAGTATCAAAATAATCAATCCCTTCTTTTTGTCTAAAGCCTTGGATAACCAATCTAGCTTTAAACTTATCTATTGTACCGTCCACCTTCATTTTTCTTTTGAAGATCCATCTGTTTCCCAATGCTTTACAGCCAGGGGGAGATCACTCAATTCCCATGTATTATTATTAATGATAGAATCCATCTCATCCTGGATAGCTTCTTTCCAGAATGCAACATCCCTTGATGCCATAGCTTCACTAAAAGTTTTTGGATCATCCTCAATAATAAAACAATATTGGTATTGATATTCAATTTCATCTCTAGAACCTTCAACTAGATAAAGATGAGAACCATCTCCAAAAGACTTCACTTTTCTAGCTCTAGTGCTTCTCCTTGGTTCAGACGGTCCATGAACATCTTCAGTAGAAACTGAGTTCCTACTATAAGAATTCTAAAGCATGTCCTTTGGCCTAGGCATAGACGTAAATCTGTTTTCATCAAAGATAGCATCTCTTGACTCAATAATCAAGTTCACAGACACATAGTCATTTGATTCTAACACATAAAATCTATATGCGATGGAATGCTCATCATAACCAACAAAAATACAATCTATACCTCGTTCACCCAAGTTTTTTTTTTCAGTGAGTCTTACAACTGCTCTACATCCCCAAACTCTTAGAAAACTCAATTTTTGTGACTCTTTGTACCAAAGTTCATAAGGGGTAATCTTATTTCTCTTACTAGGAATTCGATTCAATAAATAACAGGCTGTTAATATAGCCTCACCCCAATAACCCTCACTCAAACCCGAGTAGGATAAAAAGGAATTAACCATTTCTTTCAAAGTCCTATTCTTTCTTTTTGCCATGCCATTTTGTTGTGGTGTATAAGGAGCCGTGGTTTGATGTATTATACCAGTAGATCGAAAATATACCGGATCATAATACTCCCCTCCTCTATCAGTACGTAGATTTCTAATCATGGTACTCTGATGTAGCTCTACTTCTTCTTTATATATTTTAAAGAAGTCAACAACTTCATCCCTTGCATGCAACAAATATACATAACAATATCTAGAAGCATTATCAATAAAAGTAACTTCATACTTTTTATTTCCTAATGATGGTGTAGAATAAAAATCACATAAATTACTATGTATTAGTTCTAATACATCAGACACCCTATTAGCATCTTTAAAGGGCAGTCTAGTTATCTTTGTCAACATGCATGTTTTACATTTTTCATTGTTTAAATCAATAGCAGGTATGAGACTCATTTTAGACATATCCTTTATTCTTTAATAATGTACATGTCCTATTCTAGCATGCCATAATTCTGATTTATTCAAACTATTGCTAGTACTAGTAGAAGCCATACAAGCAGATTCTTTATTAAATGGAGTATTTACATTCAACATAAACATACCATTACATAAATAGCCAAAGCCAACAAAATTACCATGTTTTGACAAGATATGCTTGTCACTTTCATAAACTTGTTTATATCCATGATTATTTAATACAATACCAGACAAAATATTCTTTCGAATCCCCGGAACATACAACACATTATTTAATAATATACATTTTCCAGAAGTAAAAACTAGCTTGACATTTCCTAGTCATTTGATCGGTTCAGTTGCAACATTTGCCATCTTTAAGATAGATCCATCTTCGATTGGTTGAAAGTTTATGAACCAACGAAGATCTTTACATACATGACTCGTTGCTCCTGAATCAATCCACCAAGCAACATTATCATCCTGCACATAAAATGCCTCAGATATTAGTGATACATAATTCTGACAAGAATTATAATTTTATATTAAAATCTGACCTTGTTGCTTTTTTGGATCCTTGGATCCACTTGGACCAGCATTTTTCTTTTCCTGCTTGCCTTTACCAACCCGACAATCCTTCTTAAAATGTCCGGGTTTGCCACACTTCTAACATGCCATCTTAGGCTTTTTGTTGGAAGAATTGTGGTTTCCTTTAAACTTCCGGTTATCACCCTTGCCATCCTTAGAATTCTTAGAAGGTCCACCATCTTCAACCATATTTACAGAAGAATCACCGACTTGGTTCTTGCCCTTAGTATTATTATCAATTTCTTGAGTTCTCAAAGCCTCTTTAATTCTAAAGTGACTTCCAAGTTCAACCAGCGTCATATCATCTTTATTATGTTTCAAGATGTGTTTAAAATCCTTCCATGATGGTGGCAGTTTGTCTATAACACCATAAACAGAGATAGATTCATCCATCTTCAAATTGTGTTGAACAAACTGTCCCAGAATCCTTAATAATTTATTGTATTGTTCCATCACCAGTCTAGAATCGACCATTTTATAGTTCATAAAATTACTGACCAGAAACTTCTTATTAGAAGCATCTTCTGTCATGTACTTGGATTCAAGAGAATCCCACAATTCTTTCGCTGAATCAACATTTGGTATACATAGAAAAGGGAATCAGACATACCGTTCAAGATGTGACCGCGGCAGATATAATCATTGCTTTCCCATTTGTAACGCTTCCTTGTTTGTTCAATAGTTTCGTTCCCAATCACTTCTGGCATGGGGGTACTCAGAACATACACAACCTTCAGCATGGTCAACAGAAAATGCATCTTCTTCTGCCATCTTCTAAAATCCTGACCCTCAAACTTGTCTAGTTTGTAAACTTGCTTGTCATATCTTTTGCAGATTCTCCGTTTGTCATCTTCAGAAAAAATATAACTTTAATCTATTTGGGAAAAAATTAGTAGTAACTTGGACTTTTCTGAAGTCGTGTGAACACTATCAGATTGAAGTTATTTGTGGTTCACCCAAATAAATCAATCGGATAAAGTCAGAAATTCTGCAAGAAGAGAGAATGTGTTTTTGTTGTGAATTTCAAGAAAATGAACCAACCCTAAAATTGATCAATGCAAAACCTATATATGGATGTCAGCATACGTGTCTTTCCCCAACAGACACATCTCAGCCTTTTGCCAATAGACATATCTCAGTCTAACAGTCATGGCTAAAACTAACAGACACATCTTATTTCAACAGGTGTGGTTGCTGCAATGGACATGTCCTCATAAATAATAATACCAAAATCACAATAAACTCGAATAAAGCGTGCACTCCGCAACTCTACCGACTTGTTCAATTTAATATATGATTATATTGATCAACTAGTCAATCCAATTACACTAAAATATCCAAAAACAGTAGTTGTGGCACCAGGTGACAGTAACATGACTTTTATATTGGCTACCGTAGAATTGGGTAAACAACAAACAGAACAGAGATGTGTTTCCTGTAGCTATCAGGCGATTTCAGAGACTTGGTTTTGCTAACCAGTTCCATACCTTTGATGACGGGAAACTACTTCTACAGTGCCCTTGTATCCACCAGAAAAGAGATCAAGATGAGATCAAGTGATCTGAAGCGTTAGATTGGTTCTACATTATTAATACAAAGCTGATCCCCGTATTTAATTGATGGTTTACTTTGTCCACCTCATTTTGTATATATAATGAATACTAAATTCAAAGATCCCCAAAAATACCAAGTTCGACCAAATCTGGTCGAAATTACTAAGCTAAATTCGACCAGATTTGGTCGAAATAAGTACGCTAAATTCAACCAAATTCGGTAAAATTTAATAAGCACTAGATTTTTAAAAAACAGCAGCAGAATGTCGCATAATGCATTTGTTGCTCAATAAATTTTTTGTATTTTTGTAAATTTTTACTAACTTTTCCATAATGTGATTTCATAAAATAATAACGGACACAATATTAATTTTTGTTTACTAATATTAAAATTAAATAAATATGTAAATAAATTTGATAATACAACAATTTCTATCCTTTAGTACATATTGAAAATCAAATATTATAAAAATTAATTCACCCAAATGATAAACAAATATGAAAAATAATGAATAAACTTAAATTGTTTTATATACATGAACTAATTAATACTAGTATTATTTCATTTCTAAGGTTCCAGAAATGAATTTGCCTGAGGTGATGTCATAAACTCTCATCGGAGGTGATGGAGATGAACTCGCCGAAATATTGTGAAATGGTGAACTCCCCGGAATTGGTATGAATCAGATGAATTCACCGGAATTGGTTTAAATTAATTCTCCCTTTGGAGAAATACAATTACACGAGGTTGAGTTGGAGAGATGTGTGTATATATTATATATATTTTACTGGAATATACAAAATGTATGAGTGTGTATGTAGTTTTTTGACTAATTTGGCTTATAGCCTTACAAATGAGTATTGTTCTCACAATTCTCGAGGTGAGCCAGGATCGAACCCAGATCTGGGATGACAGAGGATAAGCCCTTTACCACTTGAGATATCCAACCGTGCTCGAGAGTGTATGTAGTTAGAGAGTAAGATTGAGTATAAATGTTAATTTTTTTTATAAGAGAATGAAATTGAATGAGGAATATAAAGAGAAAGAAACGAGGGTTAAAGATTGAGGTTGAAAGATTGACCAGTATTTCTTACTAAGGTTTAATATATAAGTATATTATTTTTATGTACACTCTTCATTTTGACAATCTTCTCATTCGTATAGTAGATTTACTCAAACAATTTTTTTTTAAAAAAAATAAAAATATAACCCTAATTCATACATTAAACTTCATGTTTAGATATGAAAACTTGTTCTTCATAATTATTTAATTGAAGATTTTTTTATCACTTGATCATATTCTGTAAATTTATATTTAAGCATATGTATTCTTGATATAACTATTTTTGGTATTTGTTCTAACCAATTAGATTTTTTTTAAATTTTTATAAGATAAAACACAAATAAAAATCAAAGCAAAAGATACCTATCAAAGATGAAACCAAAGCTTCAAAAGAGGGATGATCAATTCAAAACGGCTTACTGAGAGTTACAAACTAAACATGATTAAATACAAAAGAACACAAAGACAGAGACTTTAAGTGCCAACTAAATGCACAGTAAATGCACACATTCAATTTTATGCACAAAGATCAAGTACATTGTAACCGTTGGTTATATGTTTTCACAACAATTAACGCGGTTATAGTACTATTGTATATAAGTAATATACAATTACAATACATTGTATCTTTTTTTGGATATTTTTGTAATTTCTTATATTTAAAGTTCATTCAAATTAGTTTATCTAGACCGCGGATTTGGGCCATTATTTTAAAATTAATAATTAACAACCCTTAAATTTATATATCTCAACGCCTATTCATATTTTATTACTATATTTATTTAAAGTTGAAATTATGTTACATGAAAATATAATATTCAGTTTGCCAAATAACCGTTTTCTTAGAGATTTACACTTCTTTTCTAATTATAATTTTTTTGGGTTGTTCTCAGCTTTTTCATTATAAATGAACTAAAATTTATTTAAACGGATCTTCACCCAAAATTTGAACGCTTAGCGTAACGGACACATTGACTAGTATAGATATTATATATATTTCTAAATATTTTTAAATAATGAAAGTGTCCTTCAATTTAAATTTTTTCTTTGCATGAATTGTACTAACCATTTAAAATATAAAATCAATTTTTTTAAAAAATTAGAAATTTTCAACTGATTTCGATCGAATTTAGCTATATTCTACCATTTTGTGGTCGAATTTAATAAAAAACTTTTGGTGCTTTTCCTTCGGCGACAAATTTGTTATTTTCATTCATTTTGAAAAAGGCGGGATATTTCTCGCCCAAACCATTTACTAAATTCGACCAAAAATGGTCGAATTTATATTCAAAATTCAAGTTATTAGCGGGAAGTTTCCCTTTTTTTGGCAGAGTACTAAATTCAACTGAATAAAAAATCAGTCGATTTAGCTGCTAAATTCGACCACATAAAAAATCAGTCAAGTATCAGTTTGACTAGTACAACTAACTAGTGTTTAGTCCTAAATTGGTGTTTCGATTTTTTCAAAAATATTTTTCATCGATTCAACCGTATGGATGTAATAATAGACTATATATTAGTGATATAACCAAAGTTTCAGATCAAAATAATTTTATCTGGTTGTCATTTTAACAGTCAGACATCAGTTTGACTAGTACATCTAACTAGTGTTTAGTCCTGAATTGGTATTCGATTTATTTAAAAATATTTTTCATCGATACAACGTATGTATTAATAGATTTATATATTAGTGATATAACCAAAGTTTCATATCAAAATAATTTTATTTGATTTGTCATTTTAAAATCAGATATCAGTTTGACTAGTATAACTAAGTAGTGCTTAGTCCTGAATCGGTGTTTCGATTTTTTTTAAAAATATTTTTCATCGATCCAACCGTATGGATGCCAATAAATATACTCACTCCGTCCCTCTCAATTGTTATCAATTTTAAGAGAGTGTTCGACACGATTTTAAGATGATAAAAAGTAAAGTTCTATAACTTTTTTATTTTTTTTTTGAATAAAAGTTTAAACATTCTATTTTCATCATATTTTTTTAAAAAAAAAAGTTATAGAACTATACTTTATATTTATCTTAAAATACGTGCCGAACACTTTTTCAGAAACAATAACAATGGGTCGGGACTGAGGGAGTATATATTAGTGATATAACCAAAGTTTCAGACAAAAATAGTTTATTTGGTTTGCCATTTTAAAATTCAAGCAACAGTTTGACCAGTACAATTAACTAGCATCAATTTTAATTTTTATCAATAAGAAATTTGAAAATTCTTTTAGCGCACAATTTTTTTTCAAGAACTAAATTTTTTTATTTGGATAACGTTTATTCTCTCCTATATTCATAATTTCAAAATATTCACTAACATTTAAATAAGTTTTTTATTGAAAAATAAAATTTTGAAAAATCCTAAATACAACTGAAATCCATTGATATATATTCGAAAAGGGCGGAAAATTTCCCTCACTTTTTTCGAATATTTTAAAAGTGTGGGTAAATTTCCCCTCC